>NC_083276.1:64094793-64329793 GCF_963506605.1 Zootoca vivipara
CATGGAGCCCAAGAAAGAAAAATCTCTCACTGTCTCCATTTCTTCCCCTTCTATTTGCCAGGAGGTGATGGGACCAGTGGCCATGATCTTAGTTTTTTTTGATGTTGAGCTTCAGACCATATCTTGCGCTCTCCTCTTTCACCCATTAAAAGGTTATTTAATTCCTCCTCACTTTCTGCCATCAAGAACAACATTAGGAACATAATTGAAAATAAAACTACCAATATCATAATGCCATTTTACAAATTGATGTATCCCAGCTCCTACCCAAAATATGACCAGAGAGGCTCTTGCTCGTAAGCAAGAAAGAGATCTTTATTAAAGCAGAGTTAACAGACTTTATTAAAGCAGAGTTAGCATCAGGCAAGTTTGAAGGTGCCACTCATAGCACTATGATGTGACCACACTTGGAATTCTTGTCTACAGTTCTGGCTGCCTTACCTCAAAAAGGATGTTGTGGAGCTGGAAAAAGGTGACCAAAATTATCAAGGTGGCAGAGCAACTCACCTATGAGGAATGGTGACAACATTTTTTGGGGGGGTGGGGCTTAGTATGGAGAGAAGATGAGTAGGGAGAGACATAATAGAGGTGTATAAATTTGTGCAGGATGAGAAGAAATTCAACAGAGAAAAGTTCTCCTCCCTCTCCCATAACACTAGAGCTTGAGGACATTCAAGGAATTTCAATGTTGGAAGATTCAGAACAGACAAAAGAAGTACTTCTTCATGCAGCACATTTGATGGCTTTAAAAATGAGTTAGACAAATTAGCCAAAGTGTGCATCACATCAAAGTCTCAGTTATTTTAAATAAAATATTTTCTCTTAGTATGCCAGAAAAATTCCAGATGCCCTTGACTATGGTATTCCACTTTGCTGGGTCTGATCCTAAGGATATATTAAATTCCTATAGCACAATTGCGATAAATGCAACTGTTTTCATTCTTTTTTTTAAAAAAAAAGATATTTAAACTGTGACATTATGTGAGACTGTGGTTGTCTTTCTGATTCTTTGGCACTCTATCACTTAGGTCATATCTATTTGAATTTTAAAGTGCACGTTCTTGCTCATTAGACATTAGAACTTACCCAAGACAATCATGACTGCATACAGGGCAGTCTCGAGCAGGTCGGGTACCCTGGTGCTGAGGGGCGGAGATCGCTCTGGCGCCCCCGCCCTCGCAGGGCGCAGCATGGTTTCCATGCAGCTTCGCCGCACAGCGCCCCGCCTACCGGCCCGGCGCCCTGGCGCACCGCGCCACCGGGGCTCTACCTAGAGCCGGCCCTGACTGCATATTTGGATTTTTGCTAGCAATATGTATCTTGTCTGGAAGGGTGTTCTCATTACCAATCTCTTTATTTTATTTTATTTGGCAAATAGATAAAATTGTCAGTAGTGCAATTACATCTGATGCTTTTTAGAATCATCGCTAATGTTGCAAGTGATACAAAACAAGATGCATGTTGGCTCCTGCCTATCTCCAAAACTCATACTCATTTGCAAATTTAAAATAGTCTCCAAGAATAACATCAGTGGAATTGCAACAACAACAACAACAACAGCAACCAAATACATGCAAAGCAATGTAAGCGCCTGGACACTTTAATTTTTTCAGTGGCCTGGGGGCTCTGTTCTCTGGTCTTTTCTGGGAAATCACTCATCGTGTAGTTATCTGGGAAAGAGAGAGAGCTGCAACCCCCTTTTCTGGGAGCAATCCAATGTGGTATGGATATTAATTAAATTTATTAAACAAATAACACAGCGACTCAGGGTAGCAGGGGTCCATCTGCCAGCACTACAGATTGATCTCTGCAGAGACGCAAGCTGAATGGTAGTTAAAGCTAAGTTGCAGAGCTCAGCAGATGGGCTCCCGTCTCTAGCGAGGGAGAATTTGGTGGCGGTCCAACAGCTTTTCCCCCCTCCAGGTTTTTGTTCCTTGCCACTGTGATTGAAGAAGCACTTCTCTGTCTTTTCTCAGCCTCCTCCGCTCTCTTGCCTCCCTCCCCCAATTCGCATTCCCCCCCCCTTTGTTGTTTATGTGAGCAATGATTAAGTCTGAGTGATTTGTTTGAGAGGCAAGTCCCGGCTGATCTCATTCTGTGCCTGTGATGTAAACCTCAACCAGAAAATAATTAGGAAAATGTAATCCCATTGACTTTACACTCCATTTGTGTGCCCTGTTACATCTTTTGGGGAGGGTGGGGGGACAGAGCAGAGAGGAAGGCTACAAGGCAAGCCTGCATCAGATCTATACAATCACTGTATGTTTTCTGCACATATTTTATCCTCTCTCCAAGGCTTATTGTAAATGTCTGTGAACAAGGTTCCACTTGCAGTTTCTTTTTATATATATATAAAAAGTATATACTTTTTTTTTAAGGTTTGGGCACTAAATTTTTTGAATTCTTTGAAAAGCAACCTGCTTTTCCTTCCAATACTTTATTGACAAAAAAAAAAAGTGTTTTCTAGCCATATGCCTGTCTCTGGTGCATTGAACTCTAGTGTCTCCCGTGATCCTTTTAGCACTGCAGCACTAATTGGAAGTAGGAGGAGGAGGACCCTCAGGGAGGAAGGACTGTCTCACGCAGGGAGTTGAATGTTTGCACTAGGGATGGACAGACCTGGCAATTTCAGTTCCTCTCCATTCCTCATGTTTCTAGCCTTAAGTTCAGTTCACGATATTTCCGCATTAGTTTTGTTTTTTTCCTGCACCAGCATTTTAATGTGCATTTCTTCTTAAGAGATATTTTTTGGTACGCAAATTTGCCTTATAGACACATTTTTGCAAGCAATTCTCCCTAACATGATGCGTTCATTTTGTGTGTCCTTTTGACTAACATATTCATTTTACTAGATTCAAGTAGGTTGCTGTGTTGGTCTGACGCAGTCGAGATTAGATTAGATATAGATGATATAGATGATATAGAAGGGACCCAGGTGGCGCTGTGGTTAAACCACTGAGCCTAGGGCTTGCTGATCAGAAGGTCGGCGGTTCGAATCCCTGTGACGGGGTGAGCTCCCGTTGCTTGGTCCCAGCTCCTGCCAACCTAGCAGTTTGAAAGCATGTCAAAATGCAAGTAGATAAATAGGAACCGCTACAGCGGGAAGGTAAACGGCATTTCCATGTGCTGCTCTGGTTTGCCAGAAGCAGCTTTGTCATGCTGGCCACATGACCTGGAAGCTGTACGCCGGCTCCCTCGGCCAATAATGCGAGATGAGCGCGCAACCCCAGAGTTGGTCACGACTGGACCTAATGGTCAGGGGTCCCTTTACCCTTTACCTTTAGATGATATAGATATAGATATAGATATAGATTAGATATAGATATAGATATAGATATAGATATAGATATAGATATAGATATAGATATAGATAGATATAGATTGTCCAGTAGCACCTTAGAGACCAACTAACTTGGTTCTTGGTATAAACTTTTATATGCATGCACACTTCTTCAGATGCTTATACCAAGAACAAACTTAGATGGTCTCTAAGGTGCTACTGGACAATTTTTTATTTTATTTTTATATATTTCAATATTCATTTTACATGCACTTGTGCTTTGGCTGGCGAAGTATATGCAAAATTCAGAGAAGTGCCAATTTCAAGAGATGATTGCATTTCAGTTTGGACACTGTTTCAGTATGAAACAATATGTAAGGCGTATTAAAATGCAGCGTCAGGACCAAACTGAATTTCTCCACCCACCCACCTCTACTCCCCGTTTTTTTTACTAGAGCCTGTTTTTAACTGCCTCTCCATACTGATCCTCCTAGATAACAACCCCAGTCTGCAGTTTGGAGTGCCCGCAGAGCTGCTGCCAGTTAGAGTCAACATTACTAGGATAGATAATCACTTTCCAATGTTAGCTTGACTTGCAGGATCCGCAGCATTGGTCCCAATGTGGCTGCAGGTGCCAGGCACACTGGATTTCTGTAGTTAAGCCACACACACACCCAAAAAACCTGGCATAATATTACTTGAGGAATATTGTTAATTGAATACACTCCTAACTGAGTGCGTAATTGGCCTCCCTGTTACACCTCTGCAGACTTCAAAGATATCACAGCTACCACTGGGGAGATGAGATGAGCCCATCAGATACCACTGGGCCTTTTTATAGAATCAATTATCCTGGGATAAAAGACAAATCCATGAGCTCACTTCAACCACTGATTTGTTTACACATTCAAGAGTTGAATCAGAGTTGAACTGTTCTGAAAAAGCCAACAGGAGTTTTAGGTGATGGGCCTGTTGGCTCCCCTCTCCTTCATAGATCAGACTTACAGTCACCCAGGCTTGTAAGTAAGTCAACAAATAGGCTTGGTGTAATTTTCAGTAAATTCATGCAGATTTGCAGCTGCACCAGTCCATGGCAGAGATATAAATCAATCATGAAAACTGATCTATATATTCAGAAAAAATTACATGGTGCAGACCCTCCAAATGTCCCTATTTTCCAGGGACAGTCCTGGATTTACAGAAGCCGTTCCTGTTTCTAATTTGATCCCAGAATGTCCAGCTTTTCCTTAGGAAGTCCCTTTATTTGTTTGAGAAATGTTGGAGGGTTTAGAGTTATGCAACCCCCAAGCCAAGGAGATAAGTTACTATACAACCTTTAGAAGATATCTGAAGGCTGCCCTGTATAGGAAAGTTTTTAAATGTTTACTGTTTTATTATGTTTTTATATCTGTTGGAAGCCACCCAGAGAGGCTGGGGCAACCCACTCAGATGGGCAGGGTATGAATAATAAAATCATCATCATCATGGAATAGGACTTCCCTGTTTTCATCAGAGAAATGTTGGAGGGTATTCATGGTGCGGTGTAGTTTTCTGGGGTTTTGCAATTTAAGAATAGGCATTTAAGAGCCAGTGTGGTCTAATTTCCAACTAGAATATGGGAGACCAGGGTTCAAATCCCCACTCAGCCAGGACGCTTGCTGACTCACTGCCTCTCATTACAGGTAGGTAGCCATGTTGGTCTGAAGTAGTCGAAACAAAAAATAAAAAAAAATCCTTCCAGTAGCACCTTAGAGACCAACTAAGTTTGTCATAGGTATGAGCTTTTGTGTGCATGCACACTTCTTCAGATACACTGAAACAGAAGTCACCAGACCCTTATGTATAGTCAGAAGGTGGGGAGGGGTATTGCTCAGAAGGGTGGGGGAATGGGTGATTGGCTGATAGGAGTGATTGCAGTCATTAACAGTCATTAACAGTCGTCAACAGGTTTACCACTCCTATCAGCCAATCACACATTCCCATTCTGTTTTAGTGTATCAGTGTTTATTTATTTTTTGTTTCACTGCCTCTCAGTCTACCCTACCTCACAGGGTGGTTGTGAGGATAAAATGAGGAGGGGAGATCCATGTACTGTACACTGATTTGAGCTTCTTAGAGGAAGAGGTGGCCTGTAAATGCAAGAAATCAAAACAAAATAAATAGAGGTAGGTAAATAAATAAATAAATAAATAAATAAATAAATAAATAAAGTGTGTATGTTAAATACAGTGCACACAACTCCATGCCAAAGAGTAGGCTAGACCATAATAGCTAAGATTAGGGAGACTTGGCATACAAATCACAACTCAGTGAACGAATTTTGCAGGGGTTTGTTTGATCCTCAGTGTACAGCATCCTTCTCTTCTGACTCCACTCAGTGTCAGTTTAGTAGAACAATGCCACTGTACAAATGAAAGTCTGAACTCCTCTTAGTGTACAAATGGAAGTCTGAATTCCTCTTAGATTTCCACTATGGAAAGGGGAAATGGCTGAGTGCTGTGTGCGTCACTGTGGTTGAGCTTTCAGTTTTAGATCATGCTGACATTAATAACATGAATGCTTCAGTTACTATGGTAAATTGTCAGAATTAGTTGTTTTTTCATTAGTGTCCTGCCAAGAATTATTCCGAATTCTAACTCAAAGACCCATCACTTCTGCCACAGCTCTTTACGGTCTTTGAAACTAGGCCCGCTTAATGGATAGAGGAGAGAGTTTTGCTGAAAAATGTTTGTTTACCAGGATGCAATAGGTGAACTACCAATTTATTTGTATAATTTGCAGGAACTGAGAAATCTCAAGAGATGCGCAAGCCGCATTGGAATTCACAGGCTATTTACCACAACTCTCTTCACCATCATCTCGTACCTGGAATAATTTTGTTTTCTGATTTAAACAGCAACGTAGTCACTATGGCATCTCAATTTAAGATAAGATTGGATGATATTCCTGAAATCAATTACAAGTGTTTTATCCCCCCACCCCACCCCAGCTCGAAACATATTTTGCGCTTCCCTCTCCAATTAAATGTAAATTGGAAAATTAGATTGAGATATCAGAATATGTATTTTGCAAGAAACATTAAAACTTCATTAACATGTAGCATGCAGGAAAATCAGAGAAGTCTATGCAACAGTTTAGTTGGACTAGCAGTATTTTAAGGCAATTTAAAGCCCATATTAAATGTTCTGCTAGCCGCTGCATGCAGTACACCCTTTCCTACAAGGGTGTATATTTGTCTAGAAAAAGTACATGGGTAGGCATGGGATGAAAGTCACGGGAGTGTCAGTTTTCTCTCAGATCTATTTGTTCAGCCCCCCTTTCCAACTAGGGACATCTGATAACATAGACTCTTGCATAGTCTTCATACAGCATGAAGAGCTGGCTTCTATACATATGTACTGTATTCATGATACTGTCATAGCTCGGAAGTCAAATGCCTTGTGAGTCGAATGTTTTGGCTCCCAAACGCCACAAACCCAGAAGCGAGTGTTCCGGTTTGTGAACGTTCCTTGGAACCTGAACGTCCGATGTGGGTTCCACGGGTTCCGATTGGCTGCAGAAGCCAAATGTTGGTTTCCGAACATGTGGGAAGTCGAATGGACTTCCAGAATGGATTCCGTTCAACTTCCAAGGTATGACTGTACTGTACAATGGATGACACACAGCTGAATTGAAAACAATTGCTAAAACATTATACTCTTTAAAAAAACAAAAAACTTATTATTATAGACATACAAACAATATATCCCATTCTTAATTTTATTATTACAATTTTATTTTCCCCCTTCTGTTTTATCCTTACAACAACCCCGTGGGGTAGGCTAAATTGAGAAATAATGAGTGAGGTTCACTGAGTGAACTACATGGCTGAACACGGATTTGATCTGGGGTCTCCATGATTCTAGACCAGGATTCTAACCACTGTGTCACATTGGATCTTATTAAAATGTCAGCATCCCATGAAAATGAAAGTATCTAAAAGCAGCATAATTTGTCCTAAAGACCTTTGAAAACCTTGAAAAAAAGAGCAGTGACTGAGCCAGGCAGACCTCCCTTGGGAGGGCATTCAAGTCTATGGCATCATAGGGGAAAGGTTTTTCCCAGCTTTGTGTCTTCATCCATCCCACCTCTGATGGTCAGTGGAAACTGTAAGGTGTGTAGTATTTAACAAAGTAATATGAGAGAGAGAGAGAAGGAGCAAGAAACCTTTACTGAAAGAAGTGGTCAAACACAACATTTCCCTCTGCTACTTTCCACTTATAGTGGTACCTCAGGTTATGAACTTAATTCATTCCGGAGGTCCATTCTTAACCCGAAACTGTTCTTTACCTGAGGTGTGCTTTCGCTGCTGCTGTGCCCCCGGCAAACAATTTCCATTCTCATCCTGAGGCAAAGTTCTCAACCCGAGGTACTACTTCCGGGTTAGCAGAGTTTGTAACCCGAAGTGTTTGTAACCCGAAGTGTTTGTAACCCGAAGCGTTTGTAACCTGAGGTACCATTGTACTTGTCTGGCACCCCATTTCTCTTCACTGATTCTGTTTTCTTCTTCTTTTCATGTGTCCTCTTATCCCACAAGAAGGGTGCGCATATTTGTCATTCATGAAAATGCAAGCAGCCAGTGACCCACACAGAATCCCTCTCACACCATTATTATCCTCCTGGAATGATTCTTGGTGGAGTTTGCCAGCTGACAGAACCAAGATTTCATAGTATCAAGTAGTTCAATAGCAGTGCCTAATATAGATGTCAACAGATGGCTTGAGAGGCAATTGTTAACCTATTGGATCTCTCAGTCCTTTTCCTGGCAACGTATTTAATTTATTTAATTACCAGAAGGTGTGAAGAAGCTGACAAACGTCTCTGTTGCCCAGACGTGCATGGAAAATAAAATCAGAAGGCACTGGTGTTTCGTTTTGTTTTTTAAAGAAGCTTAATGTCAATATGCAGGGTTAGGCTTTGACAGCCAAACTAGCTGCATGTCTTAAAACAATAATACTCATTGATGTTGTGATAACTCCTCAGAATCCTATAGCCAAAATTGCAATAAAGGCATCACGTTTAATTGTGCTTGGCTATTTTAACAATGCTATTTATTCAATGCAAGAGGGGAAGAAATAAACAAGCTTGAGATACCTTTATGCAAGGGGTTTATTTCAGGGATTCAATTTAGCAAGGGAATCTCTATATCATCTATCTAGCTATCTAGCTATCTAGCTATCATCTATCTATCATCTATCTTTCTCTCTCTTTTACACACACACACACACACACACACACACACACACACACACGTACGATCTTATGCACATTAAGGGTGGTTTCCAACATTTGTGTTATTACAAACGTTTTGTCTGCTCAGTCATATAAGCTTGCCAGATGGAATGGTCACCCTACATATATTGTTCTGGGGCTCTCTAACACCACCCCCTATCCAATTTGGGGGGGGCAACCCCAGAGGGGAGGGGGGAAGCCCTATTGTGCAAGTGGAAGCCTATTAGTTGAATCTCATCCTAAATTCTGTTTGAGCTCAGTAGTACTTACATCTGAGTAGACATGTATAGGATCACACTGACAAGCATACCGCATGCAATTGTACCTCAAAAGTACCTGTATTTTGTGGTTATGATGAAGTATAAAAATTGACCTCAACATTAGCTATTTGAGGAGGCAATGGAGGTAGCAAAGTATTCCTCACTACAATGCTTTAGGCACAATCATGCACACTAATGTGCATTCAGTTGTCTTTGCAGTGAGTTTTATACCATTTGTACTCAGACTCTTGTCCAACCTTTGTCATTGTCCTTCAGAGTAACCAGGAAACAATGTAGGTTCCTCATCCAATACATCTTGTCATTCCATGGTGAATCTAGAGCCTTGACGGGACCACCAATTCTGTTCACCCAAAAAATTCCCCAGAGCATTCAGGGGTCCCTTGCATCCCCAAAGTCTCTGGGGCTGGACCATCTTATTGGGTCCATCACGGGGAGGAACTGCCACTGCGAGATTAAACGTCACCAGTGAATGGCCTGACCATGTCGGAAGGGTTATTTCAACCCCCCTCTATTTCCAGATCATTTCTCCCAAGTCCTGGGACAAAGATCAGATCCAGGGTATGCCCTGCTTTATGTGTTTGTTCCAATGACAAAATTGACACAGCCTCATGGTTGCTATGGAGGCCATGATGTCCTAAACTGACCCATTCAAGGACCATTGAGTGACTATCTCTCAGCTCTAGCCTATACTGGTGGACACAACTGTGGACCAGGCGGACACAACTGTATCAGATCAACCCCACCCAACACACCCACCCAGGTCTTGACAATAAATGCCAGGATAAATTCCTCATCCATGATCAAATCATGAATGTGGGTCCTTATTATGAACTGACTTCACACTGAAAGAACATCACCAGGCTGAGCAGAGCAAACCAGGAATCTGAGGAATAGAGAAAGGGCCAGAAGAGGAGGTGGTCTGTAAACATCTGTAAACACCATATCTCCCCCTTCCCATAATGACCATTATAGGTGGATTCCACCGCCCTTCCTCCTGCAGAGTCACCTCTGGTGCCATATTTCCAATAAACACACCCACTCAATACTCAGCAACCAATCATTCACTCCTACACTTAGCATGCACCTGCCTGTCCTGGCAGGCGTTTGGCTTGCCAGATGCTTAAGCACTTGCTACAGGATTTTATTTTAGTCTCCTGTTTTTGTTTTAGCTTGTGTTTTATTTTGATTTCTGAGCTTTCATTGTAAAATGCATCGGTAATTCGTACTGAGGCAGAGGGTATGTACACATACACACGGGAGAGGTTGTCAGAGAAAAAGAAGACATGAAGTTGCATTCATGCAACATTCCCCATGCAACCTATACCTTTCCATAAATTCTGAAATTTTAAATTTTGCACTCAGCCATAGATGCACAAGAACACAGATAACTAGAAAACACCTGGATATTATGAACTTTTCCCCTCCATTAACTATGCCTTCCTCAGTGCAACCTCAGCTGTATTGTTGAGAGACAATGCTTTTTGTTTTTGTTTTTTTCCTTTTGAGAGCACTATGAATGTACAGAATGTTCCCCAAGGTGTTGTTATCTTCTAATTTGTTAGTGGGGCAGCTTAAAATAAGGAGCAGCAGGAGCTTAACTGGTAATGGTTAACCAAGATCATTCTCTCATTCCCCAGAGCCATGCCAATTTGTATACCAACACAAAAGTCCCAATACATGTGAAAGAGACTTTTTTTTGAAAGAGGCATACAATTAGTATCATAGAACTGTAGAGTTGGAAAGGAACCCCGAGGTCATCTAGTCCAACCCCCTCAATGCAGGAATCTTTTCGCCCAATCTTTTTACACAGCATGGTTCGGAACAGGATAGGGATTGTCGGGTCAGCCGGGGGCAGGAACGATCCACAGGCATAATGCAGGAACGAATCCAGCCTGTCTCTCCCATCAGCGTTCAGCCTGCAGCTCTAGGGAGTCCCGACAGCCCTTCCCGACGATTTATTATGACTCATGTCTTGGAGACACTGAGCACATATTCAGAGTCCAGCAGAAATAAAACGTAGATGGAGCCAGGCTGAGGTTGTGTACTAAAAGCTACTTTATTAAGTGTAAGGTAAAGGTAAAGGGACCCCTGACCATTAGGTCCAGTCGTGACCGACTCTGGGGTTGCGCGTTCATCTCGCATTATTGGCCAAGGGAGCCGGCGTATAGCTTCCAGGTCATGTGGCCAGCATGACAAAGCCGCTTCTGGCAAACCAGAGCAGCACATGGAAACGCCGTTTACCTTCCCGCTGTAGCGGTTCCTATTTGTCTACTTGCATTTTGACATGCTTTCGAACTGCTAGGTTGGCAGGAGCTGGGACCAAGCAACGGGAACTCACCCCGTTGCAGGGATTTGAACCACCGACCTTCTGATCAGCAAGCCCTAGGCTCAGTGGTTTAACCACAGCGCCACCTGGGTCCCATGCTTTAAAGGGGCAGAACAAAAGAAAAAATGTCTCCTCTCGCTGAGAGAAGTCCAGAGAAAGAAAAACAAACGGAAACAGAATACAGCAAACATCCGCTCCCGTGATTCCAACAATCTTGGCTAGAATGCATAACACAGGCATGTGACCTGCACAGTGAGAGGAATAGAAGCCTAACAGGGATTGTGTGTGTTTTTCCATGGTGGTGGATTGTTTAAAATGCAAATGCCAAATTATTATCTTGGCTAAGTTTATCTTGGCTAAGTTTGCATAGGAACCTGGAATGTAAGAACCATGAATGGAGGTAAGCTGGATGTGGTCAAAAATGAGATGTCAAGAATAAATATCGACATCCTGGGCATCAGTGAACTAAAATGGAAGGGAATGGGCGAATTCAGTTCGGGTGACTATCATATCTACTACTGTGGGCAAGAATCCTATAGTAGAAATGGAGTGGCCCTCATAGTCAACAAAAGAGTGGCAAAAGCTGTAATGGGATGCAATTTCAAAAATGACAGAATGATCTCGATACGAATCCAAGGCAGACCTTTTAACATCACAGTAATCCAAGTCTATGCACCAACTACCGGAGCTGAAGAAAGTGAAATTGACCAATTCTATGAAGACCTACAACACCTTCTAGAAATGACACCAAAGAAGGATGTTCTTCTCATTACAGGGGATTGGAATGCTAAAGTAGGGAATCAAGAGATAAAAGGAACAACTGGCAAGTTTGGCCTTGGAGTTCAAAATGAAGCAGGGCAAAGGCTAATAGAGTTCTGTCAAGAGAACAAGCTGGTCATCACAAACACTCTCTTCCAACAACACAAGAGACGACTCTACACATGGATATCACCAAATGGGCAGCATCGAAATCAGAGTGATTATATTCTCTGCAGCCAAAGATGGAGAAGCTCTATACAATCAGCAAAAACAAGACCTGGAGCTGACTGTAATTCAGATCATCAGCTTCTTATAGCAAAATTCCAGCTTAAACTGAAGAAAGTAGGAAAAACCACTGGGCCAGTAAGATACAATCTGAATCAAATCCCTTATGAATACACAGTGGAAGTGAGGAACAGGTTTAAGGATTTAGATTTGGTGGACAGAGTGCCTGAAGAACTATGGATGGAGGCTCGTAACATTACCGTGTTTCTCATATTATAAGACATGTCTTATATTTATTTTTTCCTCAAAAAAACACACTATGGCTTATTTTCAAGGGATGTCTTATTTTTTTCCTCCTCCTCCTGCCGCGGCCGGCATTGCTGCTGCGCCTATCACTGTGTCTTATTTTCGGGGTATGGCTTATATTCCTTGAATGCTTAAAAATCCTGCTATGGCTTATTTTATGGGTATGTCTTAAAATATGAGAAACAGGGTATACAGGAGGCAGCAACGAAAACCATCCCAAGGAAAAGGAAATGCAAGAAAGCAAAATGGCTGTCCAACGAGGCCTTACAAATAGCGGAGGAGAGGAGGCAAGCAAAATGCAAGGGAGATAGGGAAAGATACAGGAAACTGAATGCAGATTTCCAAAAAAACAGCAAGGAGAGACAAGAGGGTCTTCTTAAATGAGCAATGCAAAGAAATAGAGGAAAACAATAGAATGGGGAAAACCAGAGATCTGTTCAAGAAAATTGGAGATATGAAAGGAACATTTCGTACAAAGATTACCATAATCAAGGACAAAAGTGGTAAGGACCTAACAGAAGCAGAAGACATCAAGAAGAGGTGGCAAGAATACACAGAGGAATTATACCAGAAAGACATGGAGGTTTTGTACACCCCAGGTAGTGTGGTTGCTGACCTTGAGCCAGACATCTTGGAGAGTGAAGTCAAATGGGCCTTAGAAAGCACTGCTAATAACAAGGCCAGTGGAAGTGATGATATTCCAGCTGAACTATTTAAAATTTTAAAAGATGATGCTGTTAAGGTGCTACACCCAATATGCCAGCAAGTTTGGAAAACTCAGCAATGGCCAGAGGATTGGAGAAGATCAGTCTACATCCCAATTCCAAAGAAGGGCAGTGCCAAAGAATGCTCCAACTACCGCACAATTGCGCTCATTTCACACGCTAGCAAGGTTATGCTTAAAATTCTACAAGGCAGGCTTAGGCAGTATGTGGACCGAGAACTCCCAGAAGTGCAAGCTGGATTTCGAAAGGGCAGAGGAACCAGAGACCAAATAGCAAACATGCGCTGGATTATGGAGAAAGCTAGAGAGTTCCAGAAAAACGTCTACTTCTGCTTCATTGACTATGCAAAAGCCTTTGACTGTGTCGACCACAGCAAACTATAGCAAGTTCTTAAAGAAATGGGAGTGCCTGATCACCTCATCTGTCTCCTGAGAAATCTCTATGTGGGACAAGAAGCTACAGTTAGAACTGGATATGGAACAACTGAGTGGTTCAAAATTGGGAAAGGAGTACGACAAGGTTGTATATTGTCTCCCTGCTTATTTAACTTATATGCAGAATTCATCATGCGAAAGGCTGGACTAGATGAATCCCAAGCCGGAATTAAGATTGCCGGAAGAAATATCAACAACCTCAGATATGCAGATGACACAACCTTGATGGCAGAAAGCGAGGAGGAATTAAAGAACCTTTTAATGAGGGTGAAAGAGGAGAGCGCAAAATATGGTCTGAAGCTCAACATCAAAAAAACCAAGATCATGGCCACTGGTCCCATCACCTCCTGGCAAATAGAAGGGGAAGAAATGGAGGCAGTGAGAGATTTTACCTTCTTGGGCTCCTTGATCACTGCAGATGGTGACAGCAGTCACGAAATTAAAAGACGCCTGCTTCTTGGGAGAAAAGCAATGACAAACCTAGACAGCATCTTTAAAAGCAGAGACATCACCTTGCCGACAAAGGTCCGTATAGTTAAAGCTATGGTTTTCCCAGTAGTGATGTATGGAAGTGAGAGCTGGACCATAAAGAAGGCTGATCGCCGAATAATAATAATAATAATAATAATTTATTATTTATACCCCGCCCATCTGGCCGGGTTCCCCCAGCCACTCTGGGCGGCTTCCAAAAAAAAACAGAAATTCTAAAATACAGAAATCCATCAAACATTAAAAGCTTCCCTAAACAGGGCTGCCTTGAGATGCCTTCTAAAGGTCTGGTAATTGTTCTCTTTGACCTCTAGTGGGAGGGCATTCCACAGGGTGGGTGCCACTACCGAGAAGGCCCTCTGCCTGGTTCCCTGTAACTTGGCTTCTCGTAATGAGGGAACCGCCAGAAGGCCCTCGGAGCTGGACCTCAGTGTCCGGGCAGAACGATGGGGGTGGAGACGCTCCTTCAGGTATACCGGACCGAGGCCGTTTAGGGCTTTAAAGGTCAACACCAACACTTTGAATTGTGCTCGGAAACGTACTGGGAGCCAATGTAGGTCTTTTAGGACCGGTGTTATGTGATCTCGGCGGCCGCTCCCAGTCACCAGTCTAGCTGCCGCATTCTGGATTAGTTGTAGTTTCCGGGTCACCTTCAAAGGTAGCCCCACGTAGAGCGCATTGCAGTAGTCCAAGCGAGAGATAACTAGAGCATGCACCACTCTGGAGAGACAGTCAGTGGGCAGGTAGGGACTCAGCCTGCGTACCAGATGGAGCTGATAAACAGCTGCCCTGGACACGGAGTTGACCTGTGCCTCCATGGACAGCTGTGAGTCTAAAATGACTCCCAGGCTGCGCACCTGGTCTTTCAGGGGCACAGTTACCCCATTCAGGACCAGGGAGTCCTCCACACCCGCCCGCCTCCTGTCCCCCACAAACAGTACTTCTGTCTTGTCAGGATTCAATCTCAATCTGTTAGCCGCCATCCATCCTCCAACCGCCTCCAAGCACTCACACAGGACCTTCACCGCCTTCACTGGTTCTGATTTAAAAGAGAGGTAGAGCTGGGTATCATCAGCATACTGATGGACACCCAGCCCAAACCCCCTGATGATCTCTCCCAGTGGCTGCATATAGATGTTAAAAAGCATGGGGGAGAGGACAGAACCCTGAGGCACCCCACAAGTGAGCGCCCAGGGGTCTGAACACTCATCCCCCACCACCACTTTCTGAACACGGCCCAGGAGGAAGGAGCGGAACCACTGCATGACAGTGCCCCCAGCTCCCAAGCCCTCTAGACGGTCCAGAAGGATGTTATGGTCGATGGTGTCAAAAGCCGCTGAGAGATCCAGCAGAACAAGGAAACAGCTCTTACCTTTGTCCCTAGCCCGCCGGAGATCATCGACCAGTGCGACCAAGGCAGTTTCAGTCCCATGATGAGGCCTGAATCCTGACTGGAAGGGATCCAAATGGTCCGCTTCTTCCAGGCGTGCCTGGAGTTGTTCCGCAACCACTCGCTCAATCACCTTGCACAAGAATGGAAGATTTGAGACTGGGCGATAGTTGGCCATATTGGCCGGATCTAAAGATGGTTTTTTAAGAAGCGGTTTAATAACCGCCTCTTTCAGCGGGTCTGGGAGGCTCCCTCATGGAGAGAAGCATTTACCAACCCGCGAAGCCCATCGCCCAGCCCTTCCTGGCTAGCTTTTATAAGCCAGGATGGGCAAGGATCAAGGAGACAGGTGGTTGGTTTCATTCGTCTAAGCAGCCTGTCCACATCCTCGGAGGTAACAGATTGAAATTGATCCCACAAAACTTGACTAGACAGGACTCTAGCACTCCCCCGCCCCGGCCCTGCTCCCACGGTGGAGTCTACCTCTTCCCGAATCTGAGCGACTTTATCTGCAAAAAACTTTGCAAAATCATTGCAGGAGATCATGTGGCCCGTACTGGGCCCGGATGGAGCAGGTGGTTCCGCTAAATTGCGAACCACCTGGAAGAGTCTCCTGCTGCTGTTTTCTGCAGATGCGATGGAGACGGTGAAGAAGGTCCTCTTCGCCGTCGCCATTGCCACTTGGTAGGCTCGAAGTTGAGCTCTAGCCCGTGTCCGGTCTGATTCAAAATGAGTTTTCCGCCACCGGCGCTCTAGCCGTCTCAACGACTGTTTCATTGCCCTCAGCGCCGGGGAAAACCACGGGGCTGTCCGGGCTCCATGCAATCTGAGAGGGCGCTTCGGAGCCAGACAGTCAATAGCGCTGGTTAACTCCGCATTCCAGCGGGCCACCAGGGAATCAGCTGAAAGGCCATCGACATGGGATAAAACATCCCCTACCACTCTTTGGAAGCCAATTGGATCCATTAAGTAGCGGGGGCGGACCATCCGAATCGGTCCCACCTCCCTGCAGAGGGAAAGGGTTGCGGAGAAGTCCAGTTGCACCAGAAAGTGATCTGACCATGGCACTTCTTTTGTTTCGCTTTTACTTAATGTCAGATCACCAACATCCATAGAGGTAAACACCAAGTCCAAGGCATGTCCGCGGCTATGAGTTGGGCCAGACTTATTCAGGGACAGCCCCATGGTGGCCATGCTTTCCACGAAGTCCCGAGCGGCTCCTTGTAAGGTCGTGTCGGCATGGATGTTAAAATCCCCTAAGACAACCAAGCTAGGTGTCTCCAGGAGCACATCCGACACGACCTGAAGCAGCTCAGGCAGGGAATCCTTGGTGCAGCGGGGAGGTCGGTACACCAAAAGGAATCCTGTACTGCCTCTATTGCCCAACTTCCAGAACATGCACTCAGAGAACTGGGTCTTCCCAATAGGACGCCTGGTGCAAACTAATGACTTCCTAAAAATCACTGCAACCCCCCCTCCCCGCCCAGATGGCCTGGGTTGCTGTGCATAAGAGAAACCTGGTGGGCAAGCAGCGCCAAGAACGGGCCCATCGGCTTCCTCCAACCAGGTCTCTGTCACACATGCCAGGTCAAATCCTCCATCCACAATCAGGTCGTGAATGGCGGTGGTCTTATTCATCATCGACCTGGCATTGCACAGCAGCACCTTCAGGTCATGTGGGTATCCCTTGCTGATTCCAATATCCGTCCGGTCAGGACCAGACCTGGAGGCAGGGATAGTCCTCAGACAACGACTAAGTCTGCCTCCTCGGTAATGACATGGTCTGGTCTTAGCGTAACTCCTCCTCCTACCCGTGACCACTGAGATCGGTTGTTCCAGTGCACACCCCCCTGTGGAATCTGCCCCAGCCATTTTGCTTGCTGGGACCCCCTCCCGGGCAGCCCTGACCCCTCCCCTTAAAAACAAAATAAAACCTCTGTAAAAAACACCAAAGAACTCAACAAAAGAAGAACACAAAAAAGACAATAAAACAATAAAACCAAAAACAATAAAAATTACAAATACACTAAAATTTAACAGATTCCCACCCCCAACTAAAAATCCCTCCCACCTACCACCCCAAACACAATAAAACAATAAAACCAAAAACAATAAAAATTACAAATACACTAAAATTTAACAGATTCCCACACCCAACTAAAAATCCCTCCCACCTACCACCCCAAAGAAGATAAAAAACATTAAAAATTCTTTAAAAAGCATTTTAAAAAGGACTCTGTGCTGTTTCAAGTTCCCCTGGGCAGCACCAGCAGCAGAGCGGCGGCAGCAGTCCTTTATGAGGCCTTCCAGGCCCCGCCCTAGACCAGGTGGAAGGAGGCAGGGACAGGGCCTGTGGGCACTCACAGCAGGAGAGAGTCCTGGGCAGCACCAGCAGCAGAGCAGCGGCAGCAGTCCTTTATGAGGCCTTCCAGGCCCCGCCCTAGACCAGGTGGAAGGAGGCAGGGACAGGGCCTGTGGGCACTCACAGCAGGAGAGAGTCCTGGGCAGCACCAGCAGCAGAGCAGCGGCAGCAGTCCTTTATGAGGCCTTCCAGGCCCCGCCCTAGACCAGGTGGAAGGAGGCAGGGACAGGGCCTGTGGGCACTCACAGCAGGAGAGAGTCCTGGGCAGCACCAGCAGCAGAGCAGCGGCAGCAGTCCTTTATGAGGCCTTCCAGGCCCCGCCCTAGACCAGGTGGAAGGAGGCAGGGACAGGGCCTGTGGGCACTCACAGCAGGAGAGAGTCCTGGGCAGCACCAGCAGCAGAGCAGCGGCAGCAGTCCTTTATGAGGCCTTCCAGGCCCCGCCCTAGACCAGGTGGAAGGAGGCAGGGACAGGGCCTGTGGGCACTCACAGCAGGAGAGAGTCCTGGGCAGCACCAGCAGCAGAGCAGCGGCAGCAGTCCTTTATGAGGCCTTCCAGGCCCCGCCCTAGACCAGGTGGAAGGAGGCAGGGACAGGGCCTGTGGGCACTCACAGCAGGAGAGAGTCCTGGGCAGCCGAAGAATTGATGCTTTTGAATTATGGTGCTGGAGGAGACTCTTGAGAGTCCCATGGACTGCAAGAAGATCAAACCTATCCATTCTTAAGGAAATCAGCCCTGAGTGCTCCCTGGAAGGACAGATCGTGAAGCTGAGGCTCCAATACTTTGGCCACCTCATGAGAAGAGAAGAATCCTTGGGAAAGACCCTGATGTTGGGAAAGATTGAGGGCACTAGGAGAAGGGGACGTCAGAGGACAAGATGGTTGGACAGTGTTCTCGAAGCTACGAACATGAGTTTGACCAAACTGCGGGAGGCAGTGCAGGACAGGAGTGCCTGGCGTGCTATGGTCCATGGGGTCACGAAGAGTCGGACACGACTAAACGACTAAACAACAACAAGTTTGACCCAGAGTTGATTCTTAAATTTGGGTTTTATGTCAAGGCTCATTCTTGGACCATTACCATTTCTATTATTATTATTATTATTATTATTATTATTATTATTATTATTATTATTATTATTATTTGGGGGGTGTATGCCAGTATGATGATGGTGCCACTTTTTACACAAGAAGTCTCAAAGCGACGTGGCAGTAAATTAGCATCTCTACCCCACTAGCATCTCGGGGGAAAAACCATGTCTCAATATGGGAGATAGTACACCCTTGAGGAAAAGTTATGCCACACAATGGAATAAGTAAAAAAAAATAACCTATAAACAATAAAGTCAACTCAGACATGAATTTGGTCTGGGTATGGGAGTTACCACCACAAACCCTACTGCTCAGAATTATTATTTTTTTAAGCAATGCAGTTTTGCTGGAAACGTGGTGGGGTTTTTTTGGGGGGGGGGGCTGCAATCCTTGGCTGCACACTTACCTGAGCGTAGTTCTTCTGAGAACATTTGCATCCGAGTAGGCATCTATAGGATGGTGCTGTTAGGCTGTAATTCCTTGAAAGTAACTCCTACTGATCTCGATGGAACTCGCTTCTCAGTAGAGACACATATGGGATTGCAGGTTAGTGAGTTTGGGGGAAACTGGAATTTGGGGCTTCCCCTATCTCCTCAGTATATCAATAGCAAAGCTAATTTTCAGACTCAGCAGTGAGACTACACATTGGTGGCTTCAGGCGGAAAAAGGAGAATGGCTCTCAAATGCAGCAGGGCTGGCTGACCACAATTTGATGTCCATTACTGTCAGGTAATCTTAATTAAGTACAGTTTGGACAACATAAAATCATAGAATTGTATAGTTGGAAGGGACCTCAAGGTTCATCTAGTCCAACCCTGTGCAAAGCAAGAAACACCATTCCAGGTTGCCCAAAGCCAAAGTACATATCGAAGTTTGTTTGCATTTTCCTCATCTTTCCTCTGTGGTTTCATTCTTTACTTTCTGTATTAAATTGCGATGATTTCTCCCCCACCCTCTACATGATTAAACAGCTGGTTTCACCACAGAGGTGACTTCATGTCAGGGGTGGATGAAGTGATCCTTTTATATCAATTAGTAATTACTGTAAAGTGCTTTGGGGTGAGAGGTACTATATAAATGCCACAAAGGATTAAGATTTCAAGGGATGAATAAGCAGCAGGAACACACAAACTCATAAGTGGCATAGATCCTATTTTTATGCAAATTGCCCTGGCGATAAAGAATGAGGAAAGGGTCAGGGAAATAGAGGAATAGATTATTTGGAGAATAGACATTTTTCTTCCCAGTTTCCGAAAGACATCAGAGCGCCTTTAAGCCTACAGCTCCCTCAGCTGAGCACCAGCTAGCTTCACATCAGTAATAGTCCTGTGTACAATAACATTCCAGGTTCTTTGACCCTGTTGACTAATTAATCCATGCTTCTGCATAATAGTATATTCAAAACTGTTCACACTCATGCCAAAATAATCAGAAGTCTGTGCCAAGAAGGCTCAAATGCTGCAATGAAAGCAAAATATGCACAGTGATAATATTCGTGTGATGTTTTGTTTTAGCTAAACTTGCTCAATTAACATGTTTTCATCTGAAGCTGTTATGTGAGTATTTGTAAAACCTGGTGAGATGTTATTTGTCTTTTGGGGAGTGGGATAAAAGAAGGTGGTGTAAGGGAACATAATTAAAAAGAGAGAGGGAGAGAGAGGAGGAGAGGGGAGAGGTGTAGCCATGGGCAAACACACATCCTGAAAAATGAAGATTTTCAATAAGTCTACATGAACATTTTCAATCACATCCTCATCATAATGAGGACTAGAAACTTCATTTAAATGTATCAGGTGTCATATTTTGAGTACTTTTTGCAGAGCTGCAGAACATAAACAATGTTGGCTGTGTGTGAGAAGTCTTTTTACAGAGCAACTAATTTGAGATGGGGGCAAGATCTCTCCCTGCTGCTTACAGCAAAATAAAATTTTGCGATTGACAAATGTCCCAGGAAGCTTGACAACAATGGTTGGCAGTGAGAATAGTCGTTTCAAACTAGAAACTAAATTCATGTTCTTTTCATCTCAATGCAAAAATGACCCCCTGCCAGTGTATCTGTACAATTCCTAGATCATTAGCTTGTCTTCCTATGCGCTCACATTTCTTCTTGTTCAGCCATTCTTTGAACATCCAACTTATCTCAATTTTGCAATGCAATTCTCCAGTCAAGTACAGAATGTATATACAGTGGTACCTAGCTTTTTGAACGTAATCCTTTCCAGAAGACCATTCGAGTTCCGAAGTGTTCGAAAACCAAAAACTCAATATGGAAGCCTCAATACCAAAAACTCAATACCAAAAACTCAATACGGAAGCCGCATGGCATGTTCGACTTCTGAGGCACATTCGAAAACCGAAGCATTTACTTCCGGGTTTACAGGGTTCAAAAACTGAAATGTTTGCAAATGGAAACGTTCAAAAACCAAGGTACCACTGTAACAGGTAAAGGCACATATTAGTGAAAGTAACATGCAAAAACGTATTTCAGTGGGATCAATTGCCTGGGAAGCAGGGAGTGTATGTTTTGCAAAACTGCATACAGAATGTATATATTAGAAGAAAGTTAAAATAAAATGTGGATGAATGTTTATGAGGACATAATCATCACAAACTTATGAGTGGAAATGTGGACAACTGAATCTAAGATTGGGAAGATGAGAAACAACAAAACCGAAATGGACATATTCGTCAATCTGCCACGCTAGCCAAAACCCCTGAACAGCCCTGCCCTGCCAATCTGTATATGATAGAAGCTGCAAAAGGAAGGCTTCCATAGCAAAGACCTTTGCACTGCTGTCAATTAATTGGGGCTAGAAGGAGCTATGGTTAGGTCCATCTTCTCAATTGCCAGATCTGCAGAACTTCCCCCATCCCCACTCTCAGTTCAGGATGAACTTTTGAAATATTGAAAGTCCAACCCAGTCCTGCTATAGCATAGGCTACACCAGAGGGCAAATGCAATCACCACTTCACAATATGAATAATGCTGTGGGGAAGTATGAGCAGAAATATGCAGAATGGAGGGGATGGGAAACCAATGTTATCACTTAGATTCGCCGGGGGGGGGGGCGGCGGCAGGTTTCTCCAAAGTAATTATATCAGTAGAATTATCAAGAAAGAAGCTTGAGGTACATTGTGGTCATTGAGTGAATGCTTATTGAGCATTCTCTTTCATGTATTTGAAGAAGGTTAGATGATATAGCATCATGCAAGCATCATTCCACACTTCCCAGTACATTTCTCCATCACTTGATAGTCCGGTTTTGGGGGAAGCGGGTTTGTTGAACAAAAGCTCCAAATCAACTTGAACGGTTGAATTATGCAACCTGAATTTGGCAGCACATGGCTGAATCCCACCCGAAAAGAGTGACAGTCTAGGAGCACCCCGTGTTTTTTTTTATTCATAGTGTAACTTCTTTTTCAGTTATGTAGACTGAAGAGCATCAGTGCACTGTGCATTGAAAGGCACTTCAAAGGTCAATTGTCATGATTTAAGAAAACAAATAAATCTATAAGCAGAACCAAATGATTTGAATTCTGGATGAAGGGAGAAGAAGTCCTGAATAAATCCAAGTCCAAAACAAATCTTCATTGCATTTTTGCAAACTGATGTTGTGGCTGCATCTTCTTCTGTCTGAGTTGCAAACGTTTGAAAATGATGTATTAAAAATTCAATCATAAAGCTCCACCAAGTGGAAATTCCTAAAACTGCACCCGGAAAGTTGTGCTCCATGTCAAGATTCCGGGTAATGCAAATAAAAGACAAACACAAGTCTGCTCTTCTTAGCTATGATGGTATCTCAGCATACAGCAATTCTTGGCCTTCTTTACAGCCCAACATCTCTATGATATGCATTGCAAGTAAAATTACTGATTTGGGAGACAGAAGTTACAACAACAACGAAATCATAGATGGAAATGCACTCTGCTAAAAGACTCCATTCCCAAACCTGTAAAATAAAACCTCATTTGAAAAAGGATCCCTTTACTCTCCTTGACATAAATGGGGAAGTGTGTGTAGACACTAATTTACCGCCTGAATGAAACCATCCTTCTGACTTCTTGGAAATGCCATGCGCAGCCATTTAATTTCTTTTCTTAACAGGCAACTTTGGTTATATATACAGAATTAACAGGCATTACTCTTCTAGGTGGCACCAGCTTCTAGAACAAATTCAGTTTGCTAAATGGTTTGCTCTTTCTCCCTCATGAAATATTCATCACCTGTGTAGTTTTAACAACCTGATAAAAACTGTTAAAAGCATAGCTGTGCTATGCTAGCAGGTAGGGCCATTTTTAATGAAACCATGGCTGCCATAAATAAAACATGACTGGCTCATGCAGTATTAAGGCTTTACCTCGCCCTCCATCAAATGTTGAGTTTGGGTTTGGGGCCTGCAAAAGTTGCAAGGATATTTTGTATTCATTTTCAAAAGGCTATTTCCGCCACCGCAGAGCTAATATGTACTCCTTTTATTTCAGGAAGGAGCTTGGTGGGGCAGCGTACATTGTTCAGCCTGCTGTTCTAGCCTCACAAAAGCTTGGTGATGTAGGTTGCATCAAGAGAGAGTAATGGCCCAAGATAATGTACTGAGCTTCATAGCTGAGTGAGGATTTGAATCCAGGACACCCCAGGTCTCTTCTAGCAATACACTAGGTGTCACGGAGCTGACAGGAAGTGCAGGTCCTTCACAGGTCAGAGAGGGAGAAGCGAGGCTGATGTGCTGTTAATTTCTTTACTAAGGAAAGGAAAAAATACAAGGAAACTCATCAAGGCAAACCCCTCTAATGAAGAAGTTGCTCAAACTGGTGTGCAGTCAGGGCCATCTCAAGCAGGTCGGGCGGCGCTGAGGCGCGGAGATCGCTCCGGTGCCCCCGACCTCGCAGCATGGCTTCCACACGGCTTCGTCGCGCAGCACCCCCCCTGCCGATCCGGCGCCCTGCGCCACCGGGACTGCACCTAGAGCCGGGTCTGTGTGCAGCTCCTCCTTCACTCTCTAGCCCAGATATCCCCAGACTTCGGCCCTCCTGATGTTTTGGACTACAATTCCCATCATCCCTGACCACTGGTCCTCTTAGCTAGGAATCATGGGAGTTGTAGGCCAAAACATCTAGAGGGCCGCATTTGGGGGATGCCTGCAGTCTAGCCCTCTGAGTCAGAGCTCCTTCCCTGTAATCTGCTGCTACAATGATCCACAAGAGCCTCTCTGTGCCTGTCTGGTTCATTGCTCGGCAACATGTAACATCCATTGCGTTCTAGGAGTAAGTGGAGCCAGAGAGCCATCAGCAGAAGAAGCTGTTGCAATGGAGAACTGGAAACCTCATCACCCCGCGCCAGGCCATCTGCCTGCTTCTGCCTCTTTGTGATCCCTCAAGTTTCCTGCTTCTAGTACCTTCCAACTTGTCCCCTCCTCTGAGGTGTGGCCAGTATCTGGACCCACCAGGATCTGGGTTCAAAGTCTTCTTCTTCCATGTCTTCCCTCCAGGGTTCTTGGGTGGGTGGCCTCCACTATTCTTCCTCATCCAGCCTGTCCCTGGCAATGGACCAGCAGCATTGTGTGTGTGTGTGTGTGTGTGTGTGTGTGTGTGTGTGTGTGTTGATTGCTAAAAGGATACAGTCCTCCACAAGAATTCAAATACCTCAGGGTTCCCTTCCTTCTGTAAACACTCAAATCCCCATACCAAGACCTTGCATCAAATTTGTACCTGTGTGCCCAGCAAAGCTTCTCTTTTCCCACTCAGCAGCATGTTCCAGATTCAAGTTGACTATTTTTGATAACTACGGTTGGGTCTCCTATGAACTAACCAGGCAATATTGACGACCGTCTGCCTCTTTTTGTGAGAAGTTTGAATACTGCAAAATAGTTCATGAATCCTAACTTGTGTAAGTAGTAGCTTGTGGCCCTCCAGCTGCTGTTGAACTCATCCATCCCATCCATCCTAGCCAACATGGCAAATGGTCACAGATGATGGGAACTGTAGTCCAACAATAATCTCTCAAAAGCCACAGACTCCATCCCTGCCCTATGCTATAATAACCACGTAAAATAGACATGTGCAGAAGTTTACATACTACAGAGTTGCTACAATGGCTATTTCAGCCCCTACCTCTTCCCAAATAGCACATTGTTATGTATTTGGATGCCCTTGAATATTGTGAGTGGGCAATCCAGGGTGGCTGGGGACTTTACCAAGAAGAAAAAGCAGCAATAATATACATTGAGAACTAGAAAACTCTGTCCATCCCCTTCCTACAAACACATTTAAAAGACTGTAGAATGTTAATCAGCCAAAGGCCTGGTTGAAGAGGAAACTAATGTGTGAAGTGCAGTTTTTTTTAGTCTGTTAAAGGTAGTCCCTTTCTCCTTCTCATCAACAGGTGATCATCACTACTAGAAAGGAAATATTTACAGGAGTATGAGAAATATGCATGAGAACATTTCTGGTTTGGAATCTAAATACTTCCCTCAGGTTTGCACTTAAATCCAAACAGGATTGGATTCAGCCAAAATCTATTTTAAAGAATGTGGTATTTCTTCATGAAGTGTTTAGTATCACAGTGTGAAAAATCTTAAATTCCTGGTTCTCAAGGAACATCCAGATGTAATTATTTGTGCCGAAGCATCTGCATGCAGTTCATTCTTATTTGATGTTGACCTGGTTGTAAGTACACCCATCCTAAGAATTTATTTCATGGTGTGGCATTTCATTAGATTAATCGCTTGGGCTCTTTTACAGATAATAACTACCATCGTCAATTTTCTTTTGACCTAAATTTTCACTGAGATTAAAAGTAGCCTCCTGTCAGATAATTACACATTCCTTTCTATCTGGAAAAATAAAAGGCTTTGCTTCTCTGATCTCAAACACAGCTTCAGAATCAGAGACTAACAATCTAATGGGCCCTTTTGGAGCTTTAGTACAGAAGAGGTAGTACCAGAGCCAAATATTATACATCATATTTTAGTAACATAATCTCTGGAGTGGAAGGCAAATAGAATTTGGTTTATTTCCAATGATGCACTCAAAATAATTTGCAAAGAGCAAAAATGTCAGACTGAATGATCAAAATATTAATTGTGGTTCTGTATAGTGGGGCATTTTTCACATTCATCTGGAGCAATTTTGCTTCCCTAAACCACCTGCTGGAAAGATCTTGGAAGCATTGCTCATTATTCAATGCCAAACAGTTTACATTTCATTTAGATATTCATAGGATACCATGTTCAGGTTGGGCAGCCAGACAATGAATATACAGAAATGTCCACCACTTTTAGTTTTTCATATTTTAAATAAAAATTATCACTTAAACGTTTAGGTTTCTTTGTAGCCATGTTAATCTGCTGTACATAAAAACGCACGGTTTTGCAGATTATAGATAAATAAATTTTTGATAGCAAGAGCTTTTGTGAGCTAGAGGGCAAACGTTGTCTGATCTATGTAGCAATCTAGGAAGTCCTAGATTTGGGCTCCTTCGAGAGGCAAGGAAAAAAAGACATACATTTTGCAGGATTAATACATCGTCCGGCCAGTGACAAACACAGTGCAAGGGATAAATCCTGTATGGAGCCGGGATTAATTCAAGATGCAATCACTGTGGAACATTTCTCATTCCCAAGGTGGTCTGAGGATGGAGGATTTGCTACATTCCTCATCCGGTTCACACAATATGCCACACAACTGTATTTGCTTGTCAAGTTAGGAATCCAATCTTGTAAATATGGCGGAAAGGTAAAATAAAAGATACATAGAAATGCCATAATGACATTGCGAAGTATCTTGTAATCACACTAACAGCTGGATGTTAAAAAAGTTCCGTGAAGGCATTTAAAAGCTGCTTACTTAAATTGTACACATCACTTAAGATGGGAAATGCAAGTTTTCCTTTCTTACCTGACCACTTTGACAGCACAGAATTATATCCATTTACCTGGAACTCAAATATTGCCCTACTTCTGGATGTTTTGGTGAACTCTGAATGCTTTTACTTCTTAATATTCAAGAGATTCCAGTCAACTGGTCCTGGTGCAGGTATTCTGCAAACACGGCCAGGCGAGATCAGACCAGCCTTTTCTAAGTTTATTAAAAAGACAAATTCTTCCAGAGGGCACTCACAATCAAAAGTATCCCGATCCCCAACCGATAATGTTTTCTTGCTCTGATAGCTTTTCTCAACGATGTTTAAAGTGTTACCTCTTCCCTTGTGGGTGTTGTTGTTTCCTTTGGCTTAATTTTTCACCTTCACATTCCATGCTATTAATGAAGAATTAACAGCATGATCATTACCCTTTCACCTAGAAAAACACTGGTGTGTCCACCACAAAACTGTCTGTCAGTGACAGACTGTTTTGGCCTGTATAATTGATACCATTTTGAAACAGGATACTGCTATGCTCTCTTCACAGGCTGCCATTCTCACGTACAGAAACTGTACTCTGCAACCTACTGCCCTGAAAAAGTCAGGTTAAATGGGGCTACTCTAAAGTAAATATTGGGGGAGGGTTAAGCACTGCACCAAAACAATGAAAGTGAATGGTTTCCTGTATTGTTTTAAAAGGCATCCCTTACATACATAATTTAATGTTCGAACTACAATGTTCGAACTACACACCCACAGACACCCCCTTTTTCCAAGACTGCATTTAAATCTTAGCAGCTACTAAGCAAGATTCTGGAATGATTCAAATGTCATTTTTATATTTAAAAAATGTCATGTTGAATAATGAAAATCATACTATTTCCCCCAACATTAGGCCAAAAAGCATGCAATAGACTTTTTAAAAAAGTTCATTTTAAATCTTTACAGTAGCTTTCGGGCACTGGACTACAATTTTCTTCAGTTTTTTGGCACTGTTGCTGGCTTGTTGAGCTGACCACCATTCAAATGCTATGCTGGTAAATTAATCCAAGCTCTGGGGCCTGTTTTATGCATCTGCCAGGCCGCTGGTGAACTGAGGTGTTACAGGCACCATTGTGATGGACTAAGGGAATGCTAAGGTCTGTTGCTTTACATCATCAATCTGAGACCTGAAGGGAACTTTCCCCGAAGGCTTCCTCCAAATGCATTCCTGAAGGGTAGTGATTGGTGACCAGAAAGGCTGAGAAAGAGGACAGTAGTCATTTAACTAGCAGTGCACCAAGATCTACTGCCCTTTTGAGAAACTTGTATCATTTTCGATAGCTAAGAATCATCATTACAACCTTCCGTTTGCCTAAAATTATTCATAGGCCATTATCCTCTTCAGAGGATGCTAACCAAGAAGAATCCCACATGGGTTGCTAGAATGGAGCTGCAGATGGCATCGTAGGGCAGCCAGCCATTCATTCTTCCCTCGCTGGCTAACTGCAATTGAATGAGCCTCCAAATCTATCTGCGTCTCTGTGGCAGCTCCTGGCAGCTCTTTTTAGCCTCTCTATGTGCAGCATGTTTTTTCTTTATTAAAGATTTAACGTGATTCAAGAGAGTACCTCCATTCTCTCCAGAATGCTCGCTTTCTGTGCGATGTAATTTCAAGGTGATTTGTTTCATATATGCCAATAAAGGTGTTGTGATTGTAAAGATTTGTTTCGAATGGTTCTTTAGTCACCAGAAGGCTGGCCAAAGGGGTTCAGGAAATGATGCAATTGCTGCTGCTGCACTGCTGGAGAGAAAGGAAAATCCACTGGTGGGACTGGGCTTATGCTGCCAGGAGTCTCAGTGGTGCAGCTAAGGCGCAGGTCCTGTGCAGGCCAACCCCCCCCCCCCAAATGACCGCAAAGGTGCCACAGAGGCACCATGGCAATAATAAGCAGCAACAGCATAGGAGGAATTGAGGGCTGCATTGGCATCTAAGCTCCAGTTGCCCGCCAGAGAGAGAGTGACAATGTCAGTTTCACAGGTGTTTTAAAGTCCATTTTGTCCCATCAATAAGTGGGGCTCCTTAATTTAAAAAAATGTATTAAAAATCATATATAAATATTTATTTAATCACAAAATATGTATTCAAGCACAAATTTTGTCTCAAAGTGCAGATTTCTAGATGCATATTATTGAAATAAGTGTGTGGTGGCGGAGTTATGCATCTGAGTACAACTATATTGCAAAACTCAGAGAAATCTGAAACCCAAAGATAATTTATGTTCCGATCTGTGTGTTAATCTGAAAAAAAGTTCTCTTTAAAATGCAGGCAGAACAAACAAACAAAACCCCAAAAACTTCCTCCGTCCCTTAAAAGAGATCACCTGAAATAAAAATCTGCACACAAAAGACAAAGAACCAGGTGGAAAGAACACTGGCCAGGTATTACATTCAGCCTGAGAGGCAGTATGGATAATGGTTGCTGGGGAACACGCATGGGAGTTCTCTCTTGTTGCCCTCATGGGCTGTGTGTCCATGAGGCCTCTGGAAAACAGGAAGTTGGCATTCTGATCCAGCGGGGCTCTTCTGTGTTCTTTTTCTTACTCTTGAACACAGCTGTCAAGTTTTCCCATTTTTTAAGGGAAATTCTCTTATGCTGAATAGGATTCCTCGTGAGAAATGGAAAAGTTGACAGCTATCCTCTGGAAACCTAGAGCCATAAGTAAAATTAGTTTTATGCACAACATTCTTGGGGGCGGGGGATTCAGTACCATCCATGCTAATGCTTTAGAAGAAGATCAGGCTGCAGAAAACACATTTTGCTTTATTGTTTTCTCAAACAGAACACAAGAGGGCATACTTCTCTACAACCTGAATTTGTGTGTAAGCGAAGCGCCAAAGCTTTTCTTGCTCCATCCAAAGTGGGCAAACTTGGGCAGTCAGGAAAGTTCTGTGGCTCGGCCTGACTCCCGATATTTTGCATAATTAAATAATCACACACACATTAAAATGTCTGCAGTCTCTGTGGCAAACATCTGTTTGGGGTGAAACGAGTATCAGGAGGTAGTGGGAAGCAGGAACATGAGAAGAGACCAAATAACTATCTAGTCCACCATCTTCTTCAGATGCCTATGGGGACGCTCCCAAGCAGGGCAGGAGAGCAAAAGCCCCCTCCCCACTTGCGATGTACATAAAATGGTATTTGAAGGCATACTGCCTCTGTCACTGGACGTAGTACATAAATATCTTGACTAATAATCATTGGTAGCTTTATATTCCACAAATTTGTCTTAACCCCTTGTAAAGCCATCCAGGAAATATCTGTTATTAAAAACTGTGTCATCTTTAGACTTTCTAGGTCAAGAAAACAACCCAAACTCTATAAGTTTAATTAAAGGCCAGGGTTTGTTGGTTTCTTGATTGGTTTGTAGTAGCAGAGTTATTAGAAAGATTCAATTTTCATGAAATAAAGTGCTTGTTAAAAACACCTGAATAAAAGTTAAACGATAGCTTGGGAAAGCACTTTTGTTTATATTTATTTATTAAGATACCTTTAAGGTGGCTTACATACAATCTGTAAAACAATGATAAAATACAATTAAAATGTGATACCAATCCAATTAAAACATATCAGGATATAAATATAAAAGCCAGCAAATAATCCACTCAGTCCATTCAAATTTAAAACTGTAGGTTATCACAATAAAGACCAGGAGATAAATACAAAAAGCCATGAGTCATCAGGGAATGAAATAAAGCCATGCTTAGAACAGATGCATCAAAATCAGTGGGCTTTACTATCAATTGCACCTCTGGATCTATTCTGAGTAAAACTTAGTTGCAATCTATAGTACAGTAAATGTCATGAAAACTAAAACATAATCAATAAAAAGTAATTTAATTAAAACTCTGTAGCTGATCCTTCAAATGGCAGATTTTCCATCATACCAGTTTCTTATTTTAATTTGTAGCTAACTATTCATCAAGCTTCTCCAATATTGGCTTCTACGTTTACCTTATAACATTTGGCTTGTGCTATTAAAAAGTGGACTACTCTTTGCATGATCTTAATATCCTTGTTAAAAAGCAGAAAATCTGTCTTTTGACACATTTGCAACTGGGCACCATTTTTTAACAATCATTTTTATGGAATAAATCATTAAAATTCCTGTGGAACTGAAAATAGGAATGTGTTCACAAAACTGTTTCCCCAGATAAAGACAAAAAAGCCACTTCAAAATAACTCTTCTGCTTCAAAAAGGCTTAGCTGTACATGGCTGACAGAATGAGAACCAAACTGTTAGGTTTCTATTCCTCTCACTGTGCAGGTCACATGCCTGTGTTATGCATTCCAGCAAAGATTGCTGGAATCACAGGAGTGGATGTTTGCTGTATTCTGTTTCCGTTTGTTTCCTTCTTCTTTGGACTTCTCTCAGTGAGAGGAGACTTTTTTTCTTTTCTGCCTTACGCTTAATAAAGTAGCTTTTAGTACACAACCTCAGCCTGGCTCTGTCTGCGTTTTATCTCTGCTGGACTCTGAATATGTGCTCAGTGTCTCCAAGACATGAGTCGTAATACCATATTTTTCGCTTCATAAGACCATAGCTGTCAAGTTCTCCCTTTTTTAAAGGGAAATCCCCTTCTGCTGAATAGGCTTCCTCGCGAGAAAAGGGAAAACTTGACAGCTATGCATAAGACCAGGCACCCTCAAACTTCGGCCCTCCAGATGTTTTGGGCTACAATTCCCATCTTCCCTGACCACTGGTCCTGTTAGCTAGGGATCATGGGAGTTGTAGGCCAAGACATCTGGAGGGCCGCAGTTTGGGGATGCCTGCATAAGACACACTTTTTCCATCCTAAAAAGGAAGGGGAAATGTCTGTGCGTCTTATGGAGCAAAGGCACTGGACGACAGCGGGATCCCTCGGCTGTCGCTGCAGTCGCAAGCAGAGGGATGCCTCTGCCACCAGAGCCATGGCTCCCGGTGGCGGAGGAGGAATGAGAAGCCCGAAAGCAGCCCTTTCGGGTTCCTCCTCCGCAGCCACCAGGCAAAGGGGCTTGTCAGCGAGCCGGGAGCTTTTCAGCTGAAAAGCGAGAGCCACTTACAAGCAAAATGGGAGCCGTGCACAGCTTGTAAGTGGCTCTTGCTCTGCTTGCTTTACAACAAGCCGGAAGGAGGGACAGATGGGAGCCCCGTCCGTCCCTCCTCCCGGCTCGCTGAAAAGCGAGAGCCGCTTACACGCTCTGCGTGGCTCTCACTAGCAGCCTCCCCTTTCCCATGAAGCCCCGTGAAGGTTTGGGAGCGGTGGGCAGGCTATTTGCCGTTGCCCCGCACCCAGAATATTTTTTTTCTTGTTTTCCTGCTCTAAAAACTAGGTGCGTCTTATGGAGCAAAATTTGTCAGGAAGGGCTGCACGCTGAACGGAGAGACGGAATGGATTCGTTCCTGCATTATGCCTGTGGATCGTTCCTGCCCCTGGCTGCACAGCCATATTTCTTTCCTCTGTTTCTTCCATCTTTTAAACAAATGTAGTTTCTGAGGCTGCAAGCTACAGCAGAGGAATGAAGGGGTGGGGAAAGGAGGAGGAAGGGGAGGGGACAGCTTAACCTTTCCCCATTCTGACATTTTCCCACACAAAAACTTTCCTTTCGGAAACATTTTGCCCTGTGTGAAGAAAGATCTTGGTGCTCATTATATTTGATTTAAGCAGAAAAATAACAGGAAGGGAAAGAGTTAAACCATAGCTGCCAAGTTATCCCTTTTTTAAAGGGATTTTCCCTTATGCTGAATAGGCTTCCTCGCGAGAAAAGGGAAAACTTGGCAGCTATGAGTTAAACAGCCATTGAGACTTGTAGGCTACTTTTATTTATTTATTTTAAAGAAAAGGAAGAAAATATAAGAAAAAAAGTTGCAACTGGTTACATGTAAGGTGTACTTTTGCCTGAAGATGGTTTGATAAGAAGAAGGAAGCGACAATAGGTGCTAAATGATTTTGACTTTACATTGCTACTGGCTCCTGTCAGAGCAAAAGCTAAGAGGGTTAGCCTAGGTAGCAGGAATCTTGGTTGTCAGGATAGAGTCAAGTCAAAGCAAAAATAGACCAAGCATATTTGCTACGTCACATCTAAACTATAATGCAATATATTATAGAATAGCATAATATAATATACTATTCCATTATAGTATGATTATAGTTTACAGTATATGAGATTGCCAGTCCAGCAGCCTCAGATACTAGTGCACCTGCCAGTACCTCCGATAGGGCCCACGAAACCCCCCCAAAAAATATTCCCTTCAAAAATCTGCAATGCATAGCATTAAGCAACATGCCCACACCATTTAACATTCCTGTCACTTTTTCCAATCTCTTAAATGTGGCAGCCGTTTTGTGTGATGCCACACCCCCACAACTCCCTCCCCACTTTTTTGCCACACACTCTATGGCATCCAACCTCAAAGCAGCCATTTTGCAACACCTATGGCGAACGTGTCCAGAAAGGTTAATGACCCCAGTAGGTGTGCCTTTTTTTTAAAGGAAAAAGAAAACAGGCTTGGCAAAAAAAATCAAGCGGCTGTCATGATTAGCTTTTATTCAGTCTTTTTCTATATTTAAAATGTAGGCTATATGTAGTAAAGCACAAAGCTGCTTATCACTCTTTCCATTTCTCTTGTGTGTGTTTTTCCTTTTCCTTTCAGTTGTGCAGAAAAGCTTTGTTTTACCTGCTTTGTCCTGCTTATTTCCAACATCAAATGTTCTTGCATTTGTTTACTCCCAAGTGACTAGCCTGTATGTTTTATGGTGCTGTAAGTCGAAGCTTAGCATTCCCTGTGAAATCTATGGCAGGGCAAGTGAACTTGCAGGCATCCTGGCTTCACATATAAATCTCTTCGGAAATAAGGAAAAGAAAATACAAAGAGACAAAAGCCGAGAATTACATCTAAAGAGGACACAAATATTCCTTTACGACGTTTGGCTGCTGATAAGGGTCAAGCAGGAGGAAATCCGCTCCTAGTTGATACTCCAAGAGAGGCATGTTTTCAAGGCAAGCAAATGGCAACTGTCAGAGAGGAATAATTTAGTAGCCCATGACTTATTTCAAATGTGGGTGCCTTGTGGAATTTTCTAGGGCAGCTTCGTGATCACAGAACTGCTTACTCACTGCTTACATATTATACTTAGATTTACCTCACCATGATCACAATGAAACTCAGTCCTAGGCTTTAGAATGGCTGAGCTTGTTTTCCTGACTGGGGATTCCTGTCAACAGTTTATGAGGCAGACATGTCCCCAGTGGTGCTTCAACACACACTGGGCTCTGTGTATGGAACCTCAAATAACTTCTCCAAGCTTAGGCAGTGATGGGACCAGTCTTCATTCCCCACTGATGAAGAGGATCCTTGGTCAACTTCCATCCCAAAGCTCATGAAGTGGGTCCAAGTACAGTAAATACTAACCTACAGACAGGAGACATGGCAAAAGAGAACTGGGCAACATTGATAGGCTGTTCGTGTTGGGCAGCTTCCATTCTTAAGGCTGCAATCCTATTGCAAAGATGTTTTTTCTCAACAAAGAAAATCTTTAATAAAAATATATTTTTATACAAAAAAAGATGTTTTCTCTCCAACCTGCTTCTCTCACAAAGACCCAAAATGCCTTACCATTAATAATGCAATTAAATGCTTCTACTGTAAATGAAGCTCTAGATATCTGTTGCTAGCCTTGGCTACTTGTATTTTCAGCAAAGTGCTCCCTTTGTGCTAAGCTCTTCCTCACTTGTGCCTTCACACTTCTGGGAATAAGGGGCGGAGTGGTGTAACCTCATGTCCTGTGTAAAATAATAATAATAATAATAATAATAATAATAATAATAATAATAATTTATTTATACCCTGCCCATCTGGCTGGGTTTCCCCAGCCACTCTGGGCGGCTTCCAACAGAAAAATAAAATAAAATAATTGATTAAACATTTAAAGCCTTCCTAAACAGGGCTGCCAGTTATATGAGTTGGATTCCCTTGTTGAGGCCACCATTCCCTTGTGGTGGGTAACCTTATGGGGACCACATGTCCATGTTGGAGCCAGTGGAAAAAGGAGGTGGAGCAATGGATGTAACTCTTACTTTTGTCCTGTAAGCTACATTCTGGCCATGCAAAAGGCAGAGATTTCTACACACCCATACACATCTCCCCATCCTCCATCCAGGCAAGCAGCAGCATGACCAACTGTGCAGGGACATATTCCAGCCAGGCAGAAGCACTCAAGAAGGGTGCAGAGGCAGAGCAGGGCTGGCTGGTGAAGGACACGGAAATCCCTGAGGGCCAGATAGAAATGCCTATGGGGCCACATTTGCCTCTGGGACATGAGGTTCCCTACCCCTGGTTTTATTTTTGTGTTCAGTATTTGCAGCAATTTCCTTACACCACAACTTTTGCAGGCATAACTTTGTGCTAGTGGGAGCAAGCCCTGAGTGAGCATTGGGTTCCATCTAGTTCTGATCCTTTGTTACCAAATCTTCAGCTCTACCTATTTTGCTGGCAGCACTCCACCAACCTAAGAGTTTTGCCCAACGGTAGCGTACTCCGGGCAAAGATTTTGCTCCCCTGGTCCGAGGGTATCAAGATCCTTTCCCAACCTGAAGACGTAACCTAATGATAAGATTGCTCTTATCAGGGGCAATGCAAAAGCCTGGCTCTGCCACAGATTTCCTGCTTCCCTTTGGGTAATAACCTGCTTCGATGGTGCTTTAAGAGCAGGATTGCATTTTTCTGCTCCTTAGAAGTTACCACAACATAAGGAGCAATGGGTTTTAAAGAGAAGCAAAGATCACATCAACTTACATTAATTATTGGCCCACTTCTCTGAAATGTTATACGTTATCTTCTGCATGTTTGTTTTTATCTGTCGGCGTGGTTTATTATTAGGGAAGTATAGTATCGGCTGTCTCTTCCCAGCCTTCAAAGCTGCTTCATTAAAGTTAATAGTGTTTGACTTCCAGACTAGGATCTTTTACCAAGGTAAGACAAAGGAGATTCAGCTCTTGACTTCTTTCTACCCCCACAGTAGTAAAGGCACCAAACAGATGCAGTAATTTGTTCTGTCTCTCTTTTTTTTTAAAAAAAAAGATTAATCTATTCTATTAAGTCTATTGAAATTGTATTTGCCTTTCATCCTTTGGTCTGAGCTCAAGTTGCGTAATGGCAAAAGCTTGGCAGGCGGCGGTGGGGGGGGTGGATCTCCACTGGCAAACAACCATAAAAGAGGCAGCGTTGAGTCAATGCTGTGGATCGGTTCAAAGACACCTGCAAAGCAAATACACCACAATTGGGTAATTACAATAAAGCTCCCAGGACTACCCATGCCTTGGCACTGCCTCTCCTCAGGGACGCATCCTGCACTCTCCGTCATGGCCTTCTGAAAAGCTTCAGGGGCACCACTTTATGAAGTGGTGTTATTGCTGTGGTTTCATTATTTGTGGCTGGAATGGGTAATAGAGAGGGGGGGGGAATGGAGTGAAGTAGAGCCACATTTATTGCTACAGATCTCAAAAGAGGGAAATAACAATTGGTGTGGGGGAATTCTAATTGTATATTGCCTTGGGTGAGTCACTTTGCCCAAAAGAGGAGACCTTCCAGCATCATACCTGAGCCACACCCTTAAGTTCCATAGGGAAGTTTCCCTGACCCCTGCCCAGGGCCTCACACCTGTGGGTTCTAGGCTGTCTCAAGGGTGCCCCACACCCAGTCCATAGGTTACCCTGAGCAGCTGGCCTCCAGAAATGACTAGCACCCCAAGGGTGCCTACAGGTGATCCCCTAATTGCCTCACCTCTCTCCCCTACACCTCCCTGCCAAATGTGACCAGATGAAACTTTTTAACAACAGCCACCACCTAACCCCAACCTCCACACATGCAGACAGCGTGGAGTAAGAGAGAAAAAAGATGCCCACAAGTCTAGTTCCTACTGAACACCAAAGTGACTTGCCAAAGTCTGCAGAGTGTGCTGGGTGGCTGCCTTGCAACTAAAGAGACCAATGGGGACAGTGCAGGGGTTTGAACAGCCATTGGCCCAGCTGCTGACATCACTCAATGTGTCACAACATGACTTGTCACAACATCACGCCTCTTCCCACCTCCCAGCCACAAATGGTGTTCCTTGCCTTTCAACTTTTTGCTCATATATTGGCCAAAAATGACACTCCTACTGAATTTTTCATGCCAGTAAATGGAACATTTTCTGGTGGTTGTTGTATATCTAATCCATTTAGTTCTGGTGCTTTATGACTGCTTTACTGTATTTATTGCTGGCAGTTGTTGTTGTTGTTGTTGTTGTTGTTGTTGTTGCTGTTGTTGTTGTTGTTAAGTATTGTTAGTTGCCTAGGCCTCACTTAAGAAAGGTGGGGTATAAATGTTTTAACTAAGCAAGTAAATAAACGCTGGGCAGGAGGGGTCTGCTAAAAAGGGCTGTGAAGCCTAGATGAAGCCAGGACCAAAGAGATGCGTCCATAATCGCTCAGCACTTCAGGTAGCTGGTATTTCTGTGGGCGATGTTGCATATAGCATTTCCCTTGCTGTTTTCATAGCAAGCGAAAGGTCCACTATTTCAAAATGAGATAACCTGACAGCAGCAGGAATGATTTGGAGGCAGGCAGAATGAATCCTGTCTGCCAAGATGGGCTGGAAAGAGACAAGCATCTGAGCAAAGGGGCTGCACATACAGATAGACCATTTGAAGATGGCATGCATCATTGGTTCCTGAAAAAAAGGGGAAATGTTTTATTCTAGGGAACCCCAGCCTTGAAGCATCATGGACTGATACAATTAACACCGTGATGCCAATCATGTTTGATGGGGAGTCCTGTTGATTTCCTTCTCCTAACCTGATATATAAATCCTTTCAACCTTGCCTCTCTGTCCAATTCAGCCTTTGCCTCCTCTGCCCTCATAATATCCTCCAAACAGTGAAAGTGTTACTGCTTATTGGTGTGGTGGGGGCAGGGGGAAGTTGGTGCATTGTCAATGCAGTAATGCACCAGCAGGAGAGCTGGATTTGGTCACTGCCCCCTCACCCTGTATCTCCCAGTAAGCAGCAGTGACACAACCAACCAGAGGTCAGGTCAGTAGTTCTTCACAACACACCATCCACTCTGTTTCTGCTCTTTTTTACACCTGCTCCTTTCTGTCTCCTCTTCCCATTGTCTTTCCCTAGCTTAATTTAGAATGTACACTTCATGGGGCAGAGACCTGTCTTTTGTCTCTTCTATTCTACAGATAAGGGACATGGGTGGCGCTGTGGTCTAAAACACAGAGCCTAGGGCTTGCCGATCAGAAGGTCAGCGGTTCGAATCCCCGCAACAGAGTGAGCTCCCGTTGTTCGGTCCCAGCTCCTGCCAACCTAGCAGTTCGAAAGCATGTCAAAGTGCAAGTAGATAAATAGGTACTGCTCTGACAGGAAGGTAAACAGCATTTCTGTGTGCTGCTCTGGTTCGCCAGAAGCGGCTTAGTCATGCTGGCCACATGACCCGGAAGCTGTCTGCAGACAAACGCTGGCTCCCTCGGCCAGTAAAGCGAGATGAGCACCGGAACCCCAGAGTCGTCCACGACTGGACTTAACAGTCAGGGGTCCCTTTACCTTTACCTTTATTCTGTACAGCAGCCTTCCTCCAGCCTGAGGTCCTTCAGATGTTTTGGACTACAACTTCTGTCAGCCCCAACCAAAATAGCATTTGAGGGACACTCTATACTCAGGGCTGGCTCTAGGTAGACCCCCGGTGGCGCAGGGCACCACGGCGCCGGCGCGCCAGGAGGGCGCCACGAGCTGCGCCCACCCGCTGGCCAGCCGGTCCGCCGGTCTGCCGCGCAGCTGCGCCCACCCACCCACCGTGCTAGGAAACGGGGCAGGAGGGCGCTGGAGAGATCGCGCTGTGCTGGCCCACCCGCCGCGCAGCAGCGCCTGTGACAGCCGCGCTGCGCCCACCTGCCCACCGCGCTGGGAAACGGGGCGGGAGGGCGCCGGAGAGATCCGGCACACCACGGCGCCAGGGGCGCTTAAGACAGCCCTGTCTATACTAGGCTGATGGGAGTTGTAGTCCAAAATATATGGAGGGCATCAGGTTGAGAAAACCTGTGTGTAGCATCCCAAGTATCCTAATGGTGGGATAGAAATGCAAAAGTTCATTTAGAATTAATTTCTAAATATATGTGCTTGGGATATAAATCTGGGATTGAAGCATAAAAATGAGTGTAAAATATTATAGAAAAGTATTTGCTGAATTATTGCTTTTGAACGAACATTTTTCGATCTATAATTACAGTTATTATTCTATAACTTCTTACTAGAGGACATTTCAGAAAGCATATCTCCTTTAAAAAGTTTTAAGTCTTCATTATTTTAATCCTCTCCCTCTACATCTTTCCTTATCTTCCTTTTCCATTTGGCATTTGAGAGACACTCTATGAATACATACAGCTGAGAAACATGAAACGGCCATCACTTTAGCAAAAGTGGCTGTAAATTTTATTGGTTGTCTTTAAAAAGCACACATGCCATGAATACTCTCTACTCAAGTCAATAGTTTTGTTTTGGTAAGGCAACTGGGGAGGAGGAAGGGTAGGCAGGAACAGCACAGAACCCATATTAAAATAAATCTGGATGGAAAAGGTGTTCATTCATTAAGTGAATGTACCTAGAAAAAGTCTCTTACTTTAAGCTGCCAAATGTAAGGCACCAGCAGTGCCCCAAATGTTTTGGTTTTGCGTACAGCAGAGATGCTGGCTCAGCTAATGGTAAAAAAATATAAATTGACATGGCACTTAGACAGCATTCAGATGTCGCAAAAGGCTTTCATTCATTGTCAAGCGAACAATCCTAAGTGGGAACAACATAGGAAGCTGCCTGTCACTGAGTCCAATCTCAGAAATGTTCCTTAAATTCAAAAGGGCATATTCCCAGGTAGATAGGTTTAGGTTTTAATCTGACATACAAATCCCTCAACAGGTTGAGTACATCAACTGACAGGCAATGGATTGGGTCCTGAGAAACACGAGTGGGAGGAGGTTTGTGGACGGGGACTTTCCCAGGACATTTCTCCATATCATAGACTCATAGAATCATAGAGTTGGATGGAACCATGAGGGTCATGTATTCCAACCCCCCACAATGCAGGAATGGCTTGCCCAACATGGGGCTCAAACCTATGACCCTGAGATTAAGAGACTCATGCTCTACCAACTGAGCTACCTCATTCCGTCAAATAACCTTATTTGTCAGGATAGCCTAGAGCAGGCATCCCCAAACTTCAGCCCTCCAGATGTTTTGAACTACAATTCCCATCTTCCCCGGCCACTGGTCCTCTTAGCTAGGGATCATGGGAGTTGTCCCAGCTATGAAAGCACAATCAGCATGGCAGAAGAGACTGGAATTCCGTCAAGTCATGCAACTCATGCCAAGGAAATGACATTCCTGTCCATTCACAAACTATTGAGACACTTCTGGCTTTTATAGTACACTGGATTGTGATCAGTCTTGTTTTTGTCACCTTCCACATGGGATATTTTCTTTCTTTCCTCTCTTCTTTTTTTAAAAAAGTTGTCATCATGGCTTTCATGAAGAGGACAGAAGATTTAAGACCTTCCGTAGCAAAACTATCCATTGTTCAAAAGGTTCTGAGCAAAGCTTTGAGGAGCTCCAGCTTGCCAAGAGCTGCACTTTCCACTAATAAGCCAGCAAACTCATTTCATCCAGCTTAGATAAAGCTCACATTTCTGCTTGAGTTGGCTCTGTTCCCCTCACCCACCCGCCCATTTCAAGTTATTCTGTGTTTGGTGTCCAACATAAACAAAACATGTTTCATGAAGAACTCTGACCCCCAACCCTTGGAAACCATAACAAATGCAGAGGAGCATTCTGAAGTGCTAAGGTCAGAGTATTTGTACTGCCAGCTCCAGTTAACATCACTCGGAATCTCCTTTGCAAAGTCTCTGTCTGAACTTGGCAGGCTCGGGTTGGAATACCTGGAGTCCACTCACAGACCAGAGACCAGCACTCAAGCCTGAAATGCAGGCAACCAGCATCTTCCTGTGAAATAACAATAAAACCCTCTGTCACCATTTGGGATGGGCAAATCTCTCACTCTCAGTATCTTACAGTTTTTCTTCCTCCCAATCTTAACTCCAATTCTCCCCATTTCCACATCGGTTTGCTTTATACGGCCATTTTAGCGTGAGTTTGTCCTACAAAACACATGTTAGGAGCAGTTATGGAATTCTTTCCAGCAGTTATGGAATTCTTTTGAAAACAACATGCAGAGTCAGTGTGGTGCAGTGGTTAGAGTGCAGGACTTTTTGTTTTGTTCATTTGTTTGTTGCTTTCCACACAGTGTAAGGCAGGAGGCCAACAGTAGGTGGAGCCAGAGCCAGTGACAGGTGCTGCCAGTGTTTTGATTTTTCCTGCTGAGCTCTACAAGGATTACATTGAAACTAAGGAGGAGGAAGCTGACTGTCAGATTCATGTCTGGGCTGGCTGTATGAAAGCTAGGAAGGTGGTGTGGTTGAGGGCAGATAGAGATTGGTGGGGCAGTGCCCCATTTTCCCTAATAGACCGGCCTCCATTGCCATTTGTGCCAGATAGACAACACACCAGTGCCTAGATTTCTTTCTGAGTGCCAAAGCAGCTCCTTAATCTGTCTTTCTTTTATTCTTAAAGCTGGTTTCCCAGAATTTTGCTTTGCTATCAGTTAAGCTGGAGGAGAACATGCAGGGCTCCTCGCAAAACGATTACGCTTACGGGCAAGAGAGCTCCGTCGGTGTGGTCATGGAAAGGAGGAGCAGTCCAAATAAAGGTAATCCATTGCAGCACATAACCGAACAGGAACAACTTAACAGTAATTGCCAAGAGGGATATGGCTGAGGATCAAAAATGTTTTACAAAACAGAAACATGATGATAAGAATAGAAGGATGTTCATTTTCAAAGCGGGAGATAAGAGATGAATTACAGTTCATTCTTAGAAGAGTGCAAGAGGGAAAAGGCTTAAAGCCCAGTCCCGTTCCCCTGTCCAGGAAGGTGCTCTTGGGCTAACGCAGCACCCTTTGCCTGGGCCTCATACCAGTTCAGGATCCTTCTGGCTTCAATGGCTACCAACCAGTCACTGGAAACTGCTGGAAAGGAGGATGCTGTCGCTCATGCTCAAATACTGCTTATGATTCTGACCATGGAGGCAAAGCATAGCCATTGTGGCTAGTGGCCATGGATAGACCCAACCTCCATGTCTTTGTCAAATCCTCTTTTAAAGCCATCCAATCTGTGAGAGCGAGTTCACAGTTTAACTATGAAGTATTTTTTTAAAATCTGTTCTGAATCCTTCAGCATTCCACTTCATTGGATGTCCACAAGTTCTAGCATTATGAGAGAGGGAAGAAACCTTTTCCTATCCACTTTTGCCAAGCCATGGATAGTTCTGTAAATTTCTGTCAAGGTGCCTCTTACCTTTTCTCTAAACTAAAAAATCTGAAGTGCTACAGCCTTTCGTCGCAGGGCAGTTTCACCATCCCCTTGATCATTTTGTTTTTCCTTTTCTTAAGCTTTTCCAAAAGGATATATGCAAAATTAAGATTTTTATTGTCCTGGCATGCATTGCTTTATACTTCTTTATATTGAATTGTATTGGTCATTTTTCCACTCATTTTGGAAAATTGTTTCTGTAATCTCTTTTGTTTTGACAACCCTGAACAAGTTAGTATCATCAGCAAACATGGCCACCTCACTTCTTTAGGAAAAGTTTAAAAGCACAGGTCCCTTTATGAAAAGTTAAAAGGCACAGGTCTCAGTAACAATCCTTGCGGGACTCCACTTTCTCCAACTCTTTTTTCAAAGAAGTACTCTGTGTCCTGTGACTCAAATAATTCCTGATCCACAAGAGGACTTCTCTTCTTATTCTGTGACTACTAAGCTTACTCAGGAGTCTTTGGTGAGGTACCATGTCGAAAGCCTTTTGGCTTTTTAAAATTTATTTATTTGGTTTTTCAAATTAAAATTTTACAGAGCTATATCAAACATAAATACTCAAAAACAATATTCCAAGGAATCTCCTGGACTTCCACCCTCCCCTTTGTGGGTCCTGTTATTAATCATTTCCTTCCATATCTTTTATGATGGTCCAAATCTTTTACATTTCCATTGTATCCAGAATTCACCCTTAAACTACACGTGATATTCCAATCCTACTACCTCTGTTTACAATGGTCTTTAAGATAAGTTATAAATTTTCCCCATTCCTTATTAAAATTTTGATTTCTGAGTCTTCTGGTCATTTTAGCCATTTCAACATAGTCCATCAACTTCATCTGCCTTTCTTCTCTGGTAGGGACTTTGTCTTCTTTCCATCTCTCGAAAGCCTTTTTGAAAGGACGCACATTGATTGGACTTTTTGCAGGTGCAAAGAGAGTTGAAAGTGGGATAGCGAAGAACTGCCCTGAGCGCAAATAATCATGAATGCACAATGAAAGAACCTCAGAAGAGCCTTCCAGGTGAGGCCAGTGGCCCATCTAGTCCAGCATCCTGTTCTCAAAGTGACCAACCAGATACCCATGGGAAGAAGCCCAAAAGGAAAACCTGAAAAGGAAAACTGGAAGGGCTCCAGGTTTATGCTAAAGGAACTGATATGTATATATTGACACTTTAACAACATTTTTGCACTTAAACTCTTTTTGTGCTTAAATCTTTTAGCATGACTGTTGGGTCTTTTAGATCTCTTTGATCAATAAATGTAGCTCTCCCCAATTCTTGTGCACGAAGTGCTTTGAAGCTCAGCAATGGTTTCATTCACTAAAATGAGTATTGGAGTCGAGTCAATGAAATTTTTAGGTGAAGTCATTTATCAGAAACTAGATTCCCCCCCCCCATTATAAATATTCTTCTTTCCTTCTTCCTGAATCCCTAAAAGATACAAAAAGAAAAAAGAAAAGTGATAGAGCATCTCTGGTAAGCAGATAAAGAGCCAGTAGGTGGCACTCAAGTTTGTGAAGCCCAGCATCTTTACCAACATAGTTCCTTTTGCCAAAGTATTTCATCTTTTATTTTACAGCCATGTAGAAAGCAGAAGTTATGTCTTTTTTTAAGAAAAAGCAAAATAGAATAAAATTGTCTATCTAACAAAAAGGAAAACGATGAAGTGCCAGCTAATATATTGCATATAGCTTAATCAAAGACTCTCTTGATCATCCTCTCTCCTTCACACCCACTTCCTTAGCACCAATTCCCACAGCAAGGATGGCCGTCCTGCTTCCTCTTCTGAAGAAAGCATTACAGCGGGTCCTGCCTTGTTATCCACAAAGAGATCTTGTCTAATGTGTACCTTTCTTAACAGGTGAGAATGAATTTTTAGACCATCATTCAAAACACTGGAAGTTGGCAACATGCACCATCTACAAATTCCTTATTTGCACTACAATTTACAGTGGTATCTGTAAAGCTCAAATTCAACACACACAGAAATGTGGTCCTTGTGCAGTGTCGTAGCTTATGACAGGGGCTCCTCTTCAATGCTTTAGTGGCAGCATGTCCTCAGCACAGGGGCTCAGTTCAGCTGGGGGACCTGTCAGGACCCCCCCATCAGATCCAGCCAGCGCAGCCAATGGTCTGGGATGAAGGGAACTATAATCCAGCAATCTCTGGAGGGTGATAGGAGAGAAACCAATCAGAGCTGAGGAGATGGTGCTTTGTTGACTCATTATAAAAAGACAAAATAGATGCAGGCTGTGTTGACATCCCTGATGAAACTGTGGCCAAAGGATACTTTGTTCTCTAAATCTGGTAAACTGCAGCCATATTTGGATTAAGACGATAATGCATGTGTGTTTGTTTTTAGCAGTTGAGTCTATGGGCTGCTGGCACTCCTTGGCAAACAGGATGCTACGTTTGTACCAGGGGAGCTGTGAGACTTACCTATTCCTCTTGGTGGTCTTTTTTAGGTATTGTGCCCAAGTAGGCCAATGCATTGTCCACTGAGCGCATGTACATGCAACCATAACCCTTTGAGGGCAACTCCTTGACGCCTGGAGGCCAGAGCCCATATCACTTGACTGGGCTGCAGAGGAATGCATTGAGATAATAATAATAATAATAATAGTAATAATAATAATAATACCCTGCCCATCTGGCTGGGTTTCCCCAGCCACTCTGGTGGCTCCCAACAGAATATTAAAAACACAATAAAACATCAAACATTAAAAACTTCCCTGAGCTTCCCAATAATATGCTGCAAGTCAAAACCCTAATTCTCTGTCATTGAAAACAACATGCTTCAAAAACCATATCTGAATTAAAAGCCATAAACTACCAGTACATGGACATGGGTGGATTAGCCTAGGACTTGCTAATCAGAAGGTTGGGGGTTCGAATCTCCATGATGGGGTGAGCTCCTGTTGCTTGATCTCAGCTCCTGCCAACCCAGCAGTTCAAAAGCATGCAGTGCAAGTAGATAAATAGGTAGGAAGGTAAACAGCGTTTCCGTGTGCTGCTCGGGTTTGCCAGAAGCAGCTTAGTCATGCTGGCCACATGACCCAGAAGCTGTATGCCGGCTCCCTCAGCCAATAAAGCGAGATGAGCGCCACAACCCCAGAGTCATCCGCAACTGGACCTAATGGTCAGGGGTCCCTTTACCTTTACCGGTACATAATGCAGATTGAACACTATCATAGATGGCCTGGTGGCATTGCTTACTGTCCGGATTGTGGCCAGGGGCCCCCACCAGATGCCCTAGTCATCCAGCTGGGTGAGAATGATCTGGGCTTCTATAAGGGTACCAATCTCCCTTTGACAGCGGATCTCAGAACATTGAGATGCATGTCTTTTATTTGGCCTGAACTGTTGGAGCAGCTTTGGTGAGGCACATAGGAGCCCACGCACATAAACTGGGTGCAAAAGAAAATGAACAGGGCAATACAGAACGTAGTGTCGCAGCTCAGGGACTGGGTGATTTGACATCTTGGCATTAAGTTCTCTGATAAAACACTCTTCAGACCTGTCAACAGCGGGGAATGACATCTGGTTAATGGATGTGGCTAAGGGCCTTCAGGATTGGTTGCAGATGTGAGTGGTTTGGTAGCGCATCGGCCACAGGGGAGGTCAGCGCAGGTGGCAGACAAGGCACAGGGTTGGATCCTTAGCCTATTAGGTACCCTGCTAACAGGATGTAGGAGAGGGTGTCTCTGTCCGGGAGCCCACACAGGGGCTGCTGGGCCACAGTACCCTTCAAAAAATGGCAGTCCTGGTGTGATTGATCTGATTTGATGTATGCCAAAGGGTGACCCTTAAGCTAAGGTCAACCTAGCCAAAATTAATCAATCAGCAGCTGGGTTGGTTGATTCAGGATATATACTCAATGCCTTTGCCAAAGCCTACTTATATGCAATCAATGTGGCTTATTTTAACCCAGTGCTGATGTCCAGTGCCTTGTTTATCTTCCTTGTTATTGTCCCATGCCAATCGTGAGCTTCCTGCTCCTGGGCCCGCAAGTCACCACAAAGTCTCTTCCCCACCTCGGGGGGAGGAGATGTTGTGGGCACCACAAGGCCTTCACGTGGGGGGGGGGGAATGGTTAGCATTCCCCCCCAGCCCATTGGTCTTCTCCCTGCCGCGCCGCGCCCCTAGTGCAGCCAATTAGGTCGCTCGGGGAGGCACGGCTCGCCTATTTAAGCGAGAGCGCGGCAGGGACTCTGCCTTGCTTCTTCTGGATTCAACAGCTGCAAGTCACCCGCAAGTCACCACAAACACACTGTAATATATAAAATGTAATATATGAAATGTGGGTACCAGAGGCACACATTACTGGTATAAATCCAGAAAATACGCACACGCATTTTATTGGTCTTAATCCAGTTTCTTCTGTTTAATGAACCACCAGAGGCTACATTAAAATTCCAAGTTTATCAGTACTTATACATTCTGTATAAGTAATCCGACAGATTGTAATAAACAGCCATATGCAACTCTATCTGAAGTCTCCTTATGCTTCAAGAGTCCAGTGAAGTGCATGGGAGTTGTGCCATCAGAGCTGTGCAAGAATGGAAGTTCCAGTAATTTATTACTTCAGGAATCTCATGTCTTAGTTAGTAATAGGCTTCTTTCCCCAGAAACTTTAACAAGCCATTGACCAGACAACTGAATTTCTCAGCATCTCACTTTCTCAGGTCACCCATAAGCACCTCAAGATTTATGCGAAGGAGAAAGAGTGTTGCTATTTTAGGTGGCGGTGTTTTCTTAAGCAGTGCATCTCTGACCGAGATTTATTCTAGCGAGGCAAACCGAGGGCCTCTGCTTTGAGAGGGCTTGGTATGAACTGGGTCACAAAGGCAATTAAAAGTCGTAAAGCAGATGTATCGTGTCTTGGTTCAATCCCTTTGCTTTCTGTCAAGAGGTGAAATCATTGCATGGTACTTGCTGGTGCATTTCTTCATTCCAGAAGTGGAAATGATGTAAAGGGGGGTGAGGGGGTGCAAGAGGGAGAGAGAGAGAGTCTCTCTCTTATGCTATAATCCATGTTAACTCATATGGTGTAGTGTGTGTGTGTGTGTGTTTGCATGTGTGTATAAGAGAGAGGTCGAGATCTTGCCACTGATTTCACTGCCCAGCTGGTTCTCATGATCAATCCATGATGTTTAAGGGACAAACTATATAGTCATTGCAATAGAAACCCCCACATGCCGAAGCGCACAAGAGGAAAGAGCAAAACATTCCATGGGATTTGCTTCAATGGTGCTGCATGGGGGAAGAGTATGCAAGTGTCCTCCCACCCTAAAAAATATTCTGTCTTCTCCCAGTTGCAGAACATCACTCAAGGCAGCACAGTGTTGGCTATCCATAAAACTATAGCCAGCAATGAATGCCTGCCGATTCAGTCCCACAGCCTGAACCCAGATTGGAATGGAACTAAATGCTTTCTGAACTACTGCTACACATCAGTCAGTGTTGATTCTCATTGATTTTTTTTTTAAATGGAGGCTTTCTTATCATATTTGCTTCCCACACATGCACAGTTCATTTGTCTTATACAAAATCAGTGTTCCAAATAGACTTACTTGACTGTAAAATAATCAGCCGGTGGTGAAATCCCCCTGAACATAAAATTAACTAAGCAATGGCTATTCGTTTATGTTGCGGGAAAACAAAGAACCTTTTTCTATGGTTTTGTGGAGATTCCGAATTATAATGTAATAGGTTCTTGTCAGTTCCCATGTGTTTCACCGGGATCCAGCAAGTGAATATTCCGTAGTTACCTGCATCCATCAGGCCTTTAAGCTAAAAATAATTCCTTCCATAGCACCTTAGAGACCAACTAAGTTTGTCATTGGTATGAGCTTTTGTGTGCACACTTCTTCAGATGCACTGAAACAGTTTGTTTCTGTTTCAGTGTATCTGAAGAAGCATGCATGCACACAAAAGCTCATACCAATGACAAACTTAGTTGGTCTCTAAGGTGCTACTGGAAGGAATTTTTTTATTTTGTTTCGACTATGTAAGACCAACACGGCTACCTACCTGCCTTTAAGCTAGTAAGTCTTAGTTGGGACAGGTAACATTATTGAAGGGGTATACTGGCAAAGATTTGCTCTGCATGGAAAAATCAACCACACTTCCTTCTCGCTTTCTTCAGAGATAATCGCAGCCCCGCCAGCCCCTGAAAAATGTATAAAAGACACATTTAATAAAGAGGAGCTATTTCCAAACAACAGCATATATACATAGCAGACATTCACATTATTTCACATTCATGTAATTTCCTCAAACAGAAAATCAGACATTGAGGAAATTAGGCATACCTCTTTTTTAAAAAAAATGGTGCCAGGACTTTTATTCTCTTTTATTTATTTGGCACTTGGAACAGTTTCCATATAACAGTCAAACAGTATAGATGCAAAGAATAAAAGACAATTCTAACATTAACCATAGAGTGACCATAAACAATTCAAAAATGCAGATGGAAATTAAAGACTAAGAATGATCTAAGCATGTCTTCAAATGCTTTGGTAAGCAGTTGTGTTTTTGCCGTGTGGCAAAATCCCATAAGAGTTGCAACCATCCTTGCCTCTAGTGAGAGGGAGTACTATAACTGAGGCCCTACGCAACTCTCATGTGATATAAGCATCAACACCCACTTCAAACTGGAAAGCAAAAACTTCTAATACACTGGCATTTCCCCACTCAAAAAAATATTTTATTTTATGAATTTATTTATGTATGAATAATAATAGGGACCCAGGTGGCGCTGTGGTTAAACCACTGAGCCTAGGGCTTGCTGATCAGAAGGTCGGCGGTTCGAATCCCTGTGACAGGGTGAGCTCCCGTTGCTCGGTCCCAGCTCCTGCCAACCTAGCAGTTCGAAAGCACGTCAAAATGCAAGTAGATAAATAGGAACCGCTACAGCGGGAAGGTAAACGGCGTTTCCATGTGCTGCTCTGGTTTGCCAGAAGCGGCTTTGTCATGCTGGTCACATGACCTGGAAGCTATACGCCGGCTCCCTCGGCCAATAATGCGAGATGAGCGCGCAACCCCAGAGTCGGTCACGACTGGACCTAATGGTCAGGGGTCCCTTTACCTTTACCTTTATGAATAATAATAATAATAATAATAATAATAATAATAATGGCAAGTAGTTCAAACTGGAAAGCAAAAACATCTAAGGCACAGTTCATAAAAAAAAAGAATGTGTTGCAAATGCTATCTTGCTTTCCAACTCAGTATAAAGTTAATACAGTTAGCAAGCAAGAAAAGGACTAGAAATAGATTACAAAAACCAAAATATGCTGATACTAAGAGGAAGGAAAGTTTTTTTATGCCAAAAGAGAGAGGAGGGACGATTGCAGTATGACCTGGAAGTCTGAGAACTTGGAGAGCATTGCTGCAATGTTTAATTTTCTTATTCTTTGGCACAAACTCTGTTCAGTTCAATTTACTGGCTGTGCATTAGGACACAGATGTTGACTGTCTCCAGCATGCAGTGATTATGACCTAGTACTCCAGTGATTTACTAAGCCTCAGTTCTATGTAGCCACTCAGCTAGTAAAGGCCTAATCCCTTAATGGTCATTTGTGTCTTTGCAACACATCTTAAGGAATTCAACAACACTGCAAATTGTACTTGGTGGATTTACTTGCACGTTGTCCACCCTTGTTATCTTATCAAGAGGCTAATTCCCACAAATTATCATGCAGTTTCAAGGAGGGAAAAAAGGAGCTGAATCATAAATTTGTCCTTCTCCAGACAATTGCTAAATCAGTAGAATCTTGATCAAGTGAGAATTAGCAACTGCTCTGAATGATGAGGACCTGAGAAGATATTTGACCCTGGGTCAATGAAATGTACATTGATCAAAGGAGCTGATAGCATTTTTTTAGAAAAGGGAAAAGGAAAAAAAAAGATTCATTCCTAGGTGGAAAATAAATAATTGCTCTCCAAAGTTCTCACAAAATATATTAAACATTTGGGTTATTTCCTTAGGACCGATCTTGGGAAGAGTGATGAATACATACCTCTGTCAGTATTTTCTACAATCAAGCATTGTATACATTTTATGAAATGAAATGAAATGAATATTGCATTCTAAACATATTTACAGTGCAATCCTACAAATGTGTAATCATAAAAAGCCCCACTGGGTTTAATGGGACTTGCTTACAGGTTCATGTGTATAGAATTATTCAGCAAAGTCATACTCAGTGTAGAAACAAAGTATATTTTCATTTGAATTTGTAACATGTACTGTATGCAACTTATACACCAAAATATTGTGTGCTTCCTTATGACAAGGTACCCCCTTCCTGTTCTTCTACAGAGGTACACAGTATGTCCATCAGTAGATGGACTCTCACCTGTACATCACTCAGTGGCAACATGCAGCAGTGGCTTGTATGTGAACAAGCAGTGTGAATAAACCATCGCATATCAAACACCATGGCTGGGACATTCACCTCACCTCACATTGCTTCCAAAGCAATGTTTTTCAAGGTAGTTGGTTCACACATTAAACCATGTCGTTGAAGGCATTTTCAGGCATTTGCCTGAACATGCACCCTTTGTAGCAATGGAAGGGGGCAGAGGCAAACATGCAAACCCACCCCACGTCCCCACACGTTTTGCCTTATATACTCTCTGTGAATGTGGAAAGTCTGCAGGCGATTCTACTGCCACCCCAATTACCCCTCACCCAACTAGAAACATAAAGTTTGCTCTTTCTAATTTATTTATTTTATTAATCATTTTTATTTAATTTTACAAATATAAGTTTATAACAATACCAAATATATATCCATATAAAGAGATCTCTCTGAATCCTGAGACTTGCCCCCCCATCCCCTTCACGGGTCCTATTGTCAACATTTTCAACTGCATATTATTTCATAATCTATATTTTGTATCTATCCATATTTTCCATAGTGTTTGTTACATTACAAGTGAGATTAAAATCCTGCTAATGTTTTCATCTGCTTACAGTGGTCTCCTAAATAAATTAGAAAAATTTCCCATTCTTTTTTAAAGTTTTTGTCCCCTTGGTTCCTGAGAGTTCCAGTCAGCTTTGCCATTTTGGCGTAGTCCATCAGCTTAATTTGCCATTCCTCTCTGGTAGGGACTTTTTCTTATTTCCATCTCTGGGCTAGTCTTTCTAACTTTGTTCAGCACTTCCTCTGGCCTGTTTCTCTTCAGGCAACAGAGACCTTCCTTTGCTTCCTCCTCCCAGCTCCTCTGTACCCCGATGATCAGCATTGGTTGGGGGAGTGGTGGATCATTGGTTGGGGGAGTGGGGAATCAATGAGCTGGTGCTGCCATTGATCCAACCAAAATGCTATATGGCATAGCCAGGGGGCAGGGGGCAGGGGGCAGGGGTGAGGAGGCAGTTGCCTTTGGCCCCGAAACCCACCTGAAAGTATACTTCGCACCGCCACTGATCCTTTGTTCAGCATTTGAGAAACCCTGCTGTAAAGAGGGATCTGAGCAGATACACTTTCATCTGCATCCTATTCATTGACATTATTTGATGAAGCTGTTATCCGGTGCAAGATATAAGCAACCCTGCTCATTCATTTGAGCCAAGGGTTTCAAACATTGGTTGGGCAAGATGGGAGTCAAGAGTGAACACAACTTTAATCAGTGGCAGCAGCAGAGTAGCAGCAAATGTAGTGTGTACATAAACAGGTGATAAAAGCCGATAAGAGAGATGACAAAAATTAGGAAAATAAAAAACACTGTTATAAAGATTTATGGAGCAGCTAAAGCAGAGCTAAATAAATGATAACAACCACTGATAAAAAGAAACGGGGCATCAGCCACATAAACAGTCGGGGGAACTTCAATGCTTCTGTGTGTTACTATGACACTGGTTTGTTTATGCCAGCATTGACCTTCTGCACCGGGAGAAGTATATTAACCATCTCAGTGTCTTTTGTGTTGTTTTACTCCTCAAGAGAAAGTTGTGCAGGGCTGATTCTGATGAATGGCTTTTGCCAAAAGTCAAGTTATCCTTGACTAGATGCAGATGGCCCAGTAAAAAATGAATACTGCCAGCAGACGTCGTCTTTATCAGTCGTAAAAGTTCAGCAGGGACTAGACTTCCTCATCTCTGGCCAGAAAATCCCCCCAGCCTTCTTTTTCAGCACCAGATCACATATTGTCCTGACGAATTTTTGCACTGCACTGCAGCTCAGATAAATATGCTTATGTATGAATGGTTTCTGGCAGTTTGGCGCATGGTACAGAATTTAAACAAGCGTTTTGAGTCCCGCCTGGGACAGACAGCAGGAATTTATAGAGCTCAGAATTATTAGACTGTTCTCGCATTGTTTGTCCTGCCTGCTGACCCGCTGTGTCACAGAGCACAGTTTTGTGGTCTCCAGACTGTCTTCCAAGGGGTGAAGTCAGCAACAGACTTGAGATGAACTCCTTCATCCCAGTCAAAACAGGACAAGACATCAACTTGCTTCCTTACAGGCAGCTGTGCTCTTCCTAGGAATATAGAAAGTCTATGATATGAGAGTCGTTCTAAAATGGAGCTCAGGGTTCATAATGGTGAAGTATTATTATTTTTCATTCACTTCAGGGTCTACTGTTGGAGTCCAAATGGGGCAGCCAAACATTTCAAGCATTTGCCCTCATTGCCACTCCACTTCTGGCAAAAACAATACAAGTAAGTATGCTTGCCAGAGTATCTCTAAGACATAGGACTCTGGTGCAAAGCCAGAATAGCCCTGCAACGACCAGGAGGGGGGAAAGAGGGGGGGTTAGGAAACACAGCAGCACCGTGAGATGAGAAAAAGCTGCAGTTTAGTGTCACAGCATCCGCTTTTGATGCAGAAGGTCCCAGGCTCAATTCCCAGCATCACCAGCTGTGCCTGTGGGAGACCCCTGTCTGAAATCCTGGAGAGCCACTACCAGCCAGTATAGACACTAATGAGCTAGAAGGTTTAATGCTCTGACTCAGTATAAAACAGTTTCATGCATTCCAGCTATGTAACACTAAGCAATGCAGCGCCATAGCTATGGGGGCTAGCCAGGGGTTTTGCCCTGGATGAAGCCTCCAGAGGGGTGACATCAAGGCTCCTAGCCTCTGCGTGTGCACGCACTCATATGTGGTGTGTGTGCCAAACTGGGTCTTTGATCCAGGTGAAATAAAGCCTAGTTTCAACCAGAGACGAATAGCTGATAAAGGTAATGGACTACTCCAAAAAGGCGAAATTGACTGGGAAATTCAGGAAAAGAAGAATTTTAAGAAGGAATGGGGGGAAATTATAATGTATTTAGGAGAACACTGTAAACAACTAAAAGACTTTGGCAGGATTTGAGTAATGCTTGTAATGTACGAAAAACTATGGTAAAAATGGATTGTTTTTCTTTTAAAAAAAATTAGAGAAAATAAGGGAAGCAGTTGTGGGGGAGAGATTGATAATGGTAACCATGGAAGAGGGGAGGGGAGTCAAAGGATTCAGGGTGATGTGGATTGTTTGTTTGAATTTTAATTTGTTATGTAAAACTTAATAAAAAATATTTATTTATTTTTAATAAATAAAGCCTAGTTTCACCCCTGAGCAATGGTTGTTGTTGTTTTTTTTAAGCCAGACAGCGCCCGCGGGTATTGATCTGCCGTTAAGCAATTGGAGAATCTGCAACGATTGTTCCTAAGTAACTGCTAGGCTAAGCTGGCCCGATGGTTTTATTTTTGTTTGAATTTGGTAGGCTCACATTTAAACATGAACTGAATCAAACATCTGCCTATCCATGAGGCAGGGATAACACCCTGGGATGCCTCACCTTGGTCTGTTGCTTGCCATGCATTTCCTGCTTTTTGTTGTTTTGGACTTTTTAATGCTCTGAGGAAGGGTGAGCCAAGGGTTTCCTATTACACAGTGCTGGAGATTTGGTAAAAAGAGGCTCAGTATAAAAAGCTGCTTTGAGCTGCAGCCTGTTTGTGTGGACTGATTTTTTTTTCTCCTCCCTCTTTCCCTGAAACAAAAATTCAGGAAAGAAGGCACTTGAATGGTTTGTTTTGATAGGACACTCCTCACTGTGATTTTTCTTTTTCATTGGTTATAAATTTTCAGCCAGAGGTATAATTTCTTTTTGCACAATGCTTAGCCAAAGAGGCATAATGGAGGAGGGCTTCCACCTGAGGACATAGGTTAGAAGTGCATGCCATAAAGCAGTTAAATTAAAACATGTTACCTACTAAGCTGGTGGAAGAATGCCCTTCATTTCTCTTCCATAAATGAATGAACTGTTCATTAATTCCTCTGAGCTCTTCAACTATTTTCATGCATGGAGAAGATACAGGCCATAATTTGAGAATTGCTTGCTAATTCAGCATGAGACATTTCGGTCCAAAAGTAATGCACAACACTTGGATCTTCTCATCAAGACATTTTGAGGCTGGCCTGTGAGAGCATTCAAATGTTCTTACATAACTAAAGAAACCCATCTTTGTTTCAAGCTGCAGTTTAGAGGCTATAAATTTGTATAGTCAATAAATAAATAAAAATATTTGGGAATGAGCCATCTTGTGGATGAGGATTATTATACTGCAAAATTAATTTTTGAGCAGTCCAGACATGTGGTTTTAAAGTTTCCTGAAAGCAGTGTTATAACTAGGAGGGGAAGGTAGAGAGACCTTAAGAGCATCTTTTATTTGTGTTATAAAGGCTACAGAATAACAAGCATTTTATTCCACGTGTGTCAGGAACATCTCTCAGTGAAAATCTTTTCGGAGAGAGAGAGAGAGAGAGAGAGAGAGAGAGAGAGAGAGAGAGAGAGAGAGAGAGAGAGAGAGAGAAGAGAATCACAGTTTACAGCATAGCTGCCAAGTCTCCTGTTTTTCGCGATCCGTTTCCTGCTGTTATCCCGAATAGAAAAAAATCCCAGAAACCCCCCGGATTTCCTACCTGCCAGGGAGGCTCCATTTCGGATGCCGCTCTGCCCATGTCTGGGCACCGGAAATCTGGCAGCGCCGGCACCGGTGCCGCGCAGCTGCTGATCCCGCATTTTTCAGCGGGAGACTTGGCAGCTATGGTTTACAGTCCACTTTACAGTCATACCTCATGTTACGTCCGCTTCAGGATGCGTCTTTTCGGGATGCCAAACCCGGAAGTCCCAGAACGGGTTACTTCCAGGTTCAGCGCGCGTGCATGCGCAGAAGCACTAAATCGCACTTTGTGCATGTGCAAAAGCGCCGAATTACATTACTCGCCTGTGCAGACACGCCGTTTCAGGATGCGGCCTTTTCAGGTTGCAAATGGGCCTCCGGAACTGATCCCGTTTGCAACCAGAGGTACCACTGTACACTTTTCGCTTCGTGCACCTATATTTAGGGTCTTGCTTTGACCCTGCTATGCCATCGTGGGTCGTCTGCTTTTGGGGCAGGGGCCCGGTAGGAATTTTCCCATTTGGCTGAGTGGCTGGTGCCACTTGGGTTTCGCCTGCCACATAGCAAATCAACACAACTTTGTAAGGTTTGGCGGTTAGGCATTGGTTCAATGGTGGTGTGAAGGGGAGGTTGGAGATCCTGGCCCCTCCAATGGCAAAGGGTATTCTGTTAAAGGAATCCAGGGACTCGCCATGCTTTTGTCGACCGCTTTCGGGGGGTAGGACTATGCAAGAGTCCCTGGGAGCATTTTGGGGTGAGCTTGAGTCACGTGACCATACCTATGCTCCCCATGGTTTTTACCTGCACTGACAATATGGTGGGGCCTAGTCATCAGTGCTGCATCCTGCTGAGGTCAGGCGCAGCCTAGTCGAACCAATGCCTAAACAAACCACTCACTACTGTATATGTAATCAATAAAGTTGTGGCCAAAATTATGCCAATAACCTAAAACTAAATTCCGTGTCATGTGTGTAATTATTTATTGGGATAGCTCCTGGGGGTCTTCACACGCAAAATCAGATTGTGAGAGTTTTTTTACTCATTCTTGCTGCTGCGATCATTGCTCCTTACTTTCCTGTATTTGATACTTTTCCAGTCCTCAAACTCTCGTAGCAACAGTGGGAAAGGGTGTAGACTGAGCCTTGGGGTTGTCTTTCCTTCTGGTGAGCCATTTTGCCACAAGTGAGACGGAAAGAAACAAAAATGTCATTGTTTCCCCCACAAATTAAGTAAGCCCCAAAGTGGAAGCTCTTAATCATAAAAAGTAATTTGGATTGGTCCTTGGAACATGCATTGACCATAGCTATTACCTTGGAAGAGGAGGGAGTTTTGGATCTAGCCTCAGAAATTACCCTTCCCAGAAGCTGTGAGCCAATAGCTACTGGGAAGAATCAGAAAGCACTTCAGATGTTAATGGACAAAGAGATACTGAAAGTCACATATTTTCTGCAGTAGGGTGAAATGAAGGCAAGGTCGGGCTTTGAACGGGAAAATAGCTAGGGGTGGAACGGTTGGGCAGACCCTTCCCATGAAACTTCTACAGCTATTTTTTTTATTAAAAAAATACTTGGAGGAGAGGAGAATAAACAATTGAGCATCAAGTATAATTTGGGCCTTAAACTGCAGTAGGGAAGACTTTACGATTATGTGCAACAATAAGCATATGTATAGCCAGCGCTTTTTCTGGGGGTATGCAGGGGTACACATACCCCTAAACATTTTGTGAATCTAAGTTTGGCCTCCTTGAGGGGCAGTATTTCAATATGAGTAGGAAAATGAGAGTACCCCTAAACATTTTTTAAAGGGAAAAAAGCACTGTGTATTGCTAAAAACTTAGGATTATCAGACTTCATTGTCACACCAGACCCAGATGTGTGTGTGTTTAACAAAGTGGCTGCTCCCATACCTTGGAGGGTGGCGTTGGGTACCTTAGTCTACATGCTCCTTGGATGATCCATAATGTCAGCTTTGGCAGCACTCCCATGAATATCAAGGCTTCTTGTTCGTATCCTGAAGACAGAAGTCTGTTTTTCAAATACACATGCATATTGAGAGGATAAGTGTGTCTTTTTGTGTTTGGGCTTTTCTTGTGCAGGTTTAGTGGACTAGGGGGGAAGGGGAAGTGGGATGGATTTGGCTTGATGCAGCTTCATAATGATGGTGAGAAAAACTGAGGAGTCAGAATCTCACAACATTCAAATGCCTTTTTAAAAATAAACAAACTAAACCTCACAGTGAACAAAGCCAAATCAAATATCTCTAGCTCATTTATTAGCTGAGAATTCTACAGTAGGCAAAAGGAGAGCCTTGGATGTTATTCACACATGCATGTTCCTCACCTGATTACTTGCCACTTGCTGGCTGGTAGCAGATTTATGAACTGACACTCCTTCACACTACTGTATTTGAGATGATGAAAAGTGATGGAAGTCATATTGGTGGACTTTTCTCTGGTTTATGAAGTCTATCATTCACATACCCATTTTCGTTCTAGTGGTCACTCCATGTTCTAAGAAAATAGCAGCTATACACAATTTTTGTGAAGCATGGCTGGGATCTATGCTAGTGTAGTTGTTTCTAAAACTTTGTTGGGACCAGGACTGGCATGGTCCCTAGTGACACACTGCTCTGAAAAAGTGACGACAAATGTTCCACTTTCCTTATGATCCTTACCATCAAGACGCCACACATGGGAGGTAATTGGAACTATTAGGAATGATTAAAAGAAGGATGGATCTAAGAACACCACACACACACTAGCTACAAATACGGTAGCCTTTTCATTTCTTACAGTAGAGTCAATCTATACTACTAAATCAGATTGAAGAGTCAATCTGGTTATCATGGAAGAATGTCAAATGCGCCTTTAATGACACCTCAAAAAAGGCACATACAGTGGTACCTTGGTTTAAGTACACAATTGGTTCCGGAAATCTGTACTTAACCTGAAGCGTACTTAATCTGAAATGAACTTTCCCATTGAAAGTAATGGAAAGTGGATTAATCCGTTCCAGATGGGTCCACGGAGTACTCAACCTGAAGCGTACTTAACCCAAAGTATGAGTGTAATTGGTTCTGGAAGTCCGTACTTAACCTGAAGCGTACTTAACCTGAAGTGAACTTTCCCACTGAAAGTAATGGAAACTGGATTAATCCGTTCCAGACGGGTCCGCGGAGTACTTAAACTGAAAGTACTCAAACCGAAGCGTACTTAAACCGAGGTATGACTGTAGGTACTTTGTAAAAATTATATCTCAAGGCATACTTGAAGAACTCATGTTGAGGGACACCATTCTTTGAAGAATATCTAAGACAGGGCACACCTCTCTTGGATACCTAATTTAGCGCAATCCTATTTATGTCCATTAACAGATCTGTGTTGGGGAGGATGGCTGCAGCTACAGGAAAGTGTGTGTGTGTGTGTGGTTTGTTGAAGAGAATGGGACTTACTTCTAAGTAGACATGAATATAATTGCACTTCTTGGAAGTAGCTGTTGTCCTCCTCTTTCAGAGAGGAGGGAATGTTGCTTCAAAGCAGAGCCCTTATGACATACCCATGCATCACCTAAAATGAGATTTTACTTTTCAGAATTCTTTTCGTTTATGTATATATGCAGATTTAAGCAGATTTACAGTGCAAACATATACCTAACTACTCAGAAGCAAGCATTATAGTACTGAATGGAGCTTACTCTCAGATAAGCGTGCATATGTTTATACTTACCAGTAAATGCCACTGAACTCAACACAGTGTATTTATAATCTCATATTCTTTGACTAAGAATTCTTCAATTGGTGACAACAATTCAAAACATTTTTATGATTTTATTCTCAATGTGTCAGTTTTATTCATCATAAACAAGATATTAAAATTATTTAACTATTGTACATTTTCACTTGTAGTATAAATCCATTATAGAAGGTGTTTGGGATGCAAGTTAAAACCAAACCAGCCTCAATATATTAAATGCATGCATTCTTATTAAGTCTAAACTTTTTAAGAGGGCATTTTTACCTGAATCATCAGGATATATAATCTGGAAATCATATGTTGTGTGTGTATCTATTTCTAATCCATATGGGGGTGCATGTGAATATGCATAAGCAGCTAAACATACGACTTTTAAAATACCACTCTTATTATGAGTTTCTCCAGAGGCCTACTGTCTTCTGACAGCAAAAGATAAAGGTGGCTAATACAAATTAGTCACTGTTCCCTTGAAATAAGATGATTCAATTCCTATGTAAGAAAGGAATTGAAGAATTAACTGTTGGTTTTATCCTAAAAGACGCATCAGTAAACAGTAACAGAAAGCATAAGCCTCATCATGTTTGCTCTCTTTGTTCTATATATTACCATGGGGGAAATGACACACACACACACACACACACACACACACACACACACACACACACCCTACTTCTGATGTGTGTCATGTTACTTCTGGCGTAGTTTGTCCACCTTTGGTTTTCACCCTGAACTTAGCTGTCACCTGTGGTTCCTAAAGGCTGTCAGCATGGTACAGTGGCCATACCCTGAGAACAGCTTCAACTGGCCAGCTAAACCAGGTGAGGGTAGCTGATGAGTCTCAAGTCCTCAGTGAGTTAGGGACATCCCCTGCATGTGAAGCAGGCTCCAGTGGATTGAATGGATGAGACCAATAGCAGGTCCAAAGGTCAAGAAAGCAGTTTCTGCATGTGCAGTAGAGGCAAGTGAAGGACAGATAGGGCTCGTCAACCTGGGAAGGTAGCCCACCTAGGAGAAAGAAAACTTTGATCCTAAACCACAGCTGCTTTGTGGGATATCTTTGAGAGAAGAAAAGGTTAAGGAGTAAAGCCAACACAAATCTGGAGCAGAGTCCCTAAGACGGTGGGATGATGCTTTGTATGCCTCCTTCTGGAAACTCCTGCAGCCAAGCTGCTGCCAAAGGTATAGCTATGCTTTTCTTTGGACCACACCAAGTCAGACCAAGATGGGGGTCTTGTTGTCTGGGGAGCCCAGGACCTCCATACTCACTCCCCAGGCTTGCACCCTGGGGAGGCCACTTCGGTGCTGCTAACACAGCAGTTAGACTTCATTCATTGTGTCTTGAGACAGATGGATGCCAACAACATACACATCCAGATAAACTGCAAGATTTTAAAAAGTAATGAAGGGCATATATGCACCAACTAAGCCATATAATATATTATCCGTTACTGTGGAAAACTCCAATTGGCTGTATACTTGGTCTCCACTGAGATCCTCCTCCAAAGGTCTTCTGGTGGTTCCCTCACTACAAGAAGCGAAGTAACAGGTAACCAGGCAGAGGGCCTTCTCGGTAGTGGTGCCCGCCCTGTGGAACACCCTCTCTTCAGATGTCAAGGAGATAAAGAACTACATAACTTTTAGAAGACATCTGAAGGCAGCCCTGTATCGGGAAGTTTTTAATGTTTTATGTTTTACTATGTTTTATATGAGGGACCCAGGTGGCGCTGTGGTTAAACCACTGAGCCTAGGGCTTGCTGATCAGAAGGTCGGCGGTTTGAATCCCTGTGACGGGGTGAGCTCCCGTTGCTTGGTCCCAGCTCCTGCCAACCTAGCAGTTCGAAAGCATGTCAAAATGCAAGTAGATAAATAGAAACCGCTACAGCGGGAAGGTAAACGGTGTTTCCATGTGCTGCTCTGGTTTGCCAGAAGCGGCTTTGTCATGCTGGCCACATGACCTGGAAGCTGTACGCCGGCTCCCTCAGCCAATAACATGAGATGAGTGCCGCAACCCCAGAGTTGGTCATGACTGGACCTAATGGTCAGGGGTCCCTTTACCTTTACCATGTTTTATATGTGCTGTAAGCCACCCAAACAGGCTGGGGAAACCCAGCCAGATGGGTGGGGTATGAAGAAGAGAAAGAGGAAGAGGAAGAGGAAGAAGATGAAGATGAGGAAGAAGAAGAAGAAGAAGAAGAAGAAGAAGAAGAAGAAGAAGAAGAAGAAGAAGAAGAAAATGTCCATATTATTATTATTATTATTAACAACAGTAATAATATATTTGATGCCCATATCCATACTTTATTATGCACAATGATTCAAGTGCTGGAAATAAGGGTCACTTCAGACTTTTTGTGTGTGTGTGTGTATACCGAATGTTTTTAAAGTGCACAACAACAAATGTCCATTTGCAAGCATGTATCATGATGCAGGTACTCTAATCAAGGAACTATGACTGGCAACCATTCCCTGTTGAGTGTATGCTTAATGGCAAATCATGTATTTTGGTAATGTGTGAAATACATAGGTGAAATGTACACCACCGCTGTAAATTAAATATAATTATATAAGACAACCATTCCCAATGTGGTGCCTTGCAGATATTTTAATCTACAACTCCCACTATGCCTAGCCATTGATCATGCTGGCTGAGAGTGATGGGAGTTGGTGTCTAAAACATTTGGAAGGCACCACCTTGGAGCAGGCCAGTATGAAGAGTAACTTTCTAATCTAGTAAGGTAGTCATTTCATGTTGAGCATTTCCTGAGATTTGAACAGCAGTGGGATAATAATTACTATGCCAAACTTACTAGTCAGAAAATTTAAGTTCAGCACACTTGCAAGGAAATGGAAAACCAATATAGTGTAGTGATTAGAGTGTCTATGGAGAACAGATCCCCACTCAGCCTCAAAGGTCACCATGTGTCCTTCAGACATTTACTCTCTTCAAATCTAATCTACCTTACAGGATTGTTGTGAGAATAAACTGAGATAGCCTAGATCTATGTACACCACTCTGAGCTGATAGGAAGAAATGTGGGATACAGATGTGGTTAAAAATAAGAATGCACTCGGCCATGGTTAGGTTGAGATTGTGTGGTGATATGATTAAATGTAGTGAGACTGTAATCCTTATCTGGGTGTAGCTACATTATGTTTGTCTATTCCAAAGTAGGGAAAGATAATTCACAGAAGTCAATGAGACCAATTCAAGTGTGGCCTATGGGTCATTCTCTTAAAGGAAAACTGCTGCAAGTATCTGGGAAGAAGAGTGAACCAACTCTCTACAACATAATATGAAATTTGATACTGTTGTCAGTACAATTCCCCAGTGAGAAGGATAAATTGTGGTCAAGACCTGGTCAGGTTAACTAGTGGTCATCCCTTCTGGTGGTACCTTTTATATACAAAAAGAGGTCAACACGATTGGAGAAGAAATTTGAAACCTAATACCAGCCATGAAACAAGACATCTGTTGGACTCTTATTTGTTTCTTTTTAAATGGTCTTTAATTGAAAGCTCAGTGAAAAATGCAGGTTACAGTCTTTGTGGTATCAATAGCTTGTAGCAACATCTGAACCATGATGCATCTAAATTATGTTTGTTCACTTTCTAATTTTAATTGTTTAAGAGCAATACATTATTAGATATATATTTATAGACATATATACACCACTTCAAACAATTAATCGTAAATAATAACCCCTAAACCCTGAAATAATATATTTCCTCACATTGGGCATTTATTTTTGCACATATAATTGTAAATGAGAAGACGTTCAAGTCACTTAAGAGCTATTTGTGTAGCTTAAGAGCCATATGTTAATGGAAATTCTGGACCAGCCTCTTCTTGAGTTCAACTTTAACTTTATTTTACACATTTCGCTAGCCATATAACCAGCATGGCTGCATGTTAAACAAATCCTAAACATTTACAATGATACTGACTTTACTTTGTGTGAGGATCTGTATCTCAAAGTGGAATATTTAACATTAAAAAGTTGAAATTTAAACCAGCTTCAAAATACAAAAAAGATACATTTTCTCTACATTAATGCTGTTTGTGTTAAAACAAGTTAACTTCAATGCAAGATTTTCATCTTCAGTATAGAAAAATATCAGTTCCTCTAACTTTACCAGTTTTAGAAGCAAAGCTAGTGATCTTGCAGATTGTACACACTCTCATAGTCTCTCTCTCATAGTCTCCTATGGGAAGGGAAAGTCCAATGCAATATATTGTTTGAGCTTCCTTAGAAGACTGCATGTATACTATACCAGCACTTCTTTCTATTGCCCTTCATCAAGGCAACAGGGGAGGAGAAAGAGGGTCTCCAATAGCAGGACACTGGAGTCAGTTAGAAACCAAGTCATTGGGGTGCAAAAAAATATTGTGCTCAGTGGTGGCTGGCACCTAAATATGGGTGTCAGGTGACTCACATCTCAGCTGCTTAGGAGGACAATAAGCACCTCTCATTAAATGTTGCTCCTGCCTAAGGCACATTCAATTACCAGTCTGCATAACACATATGACTATACCACTGTATAGGGTTCTCTCCACTTGAACAGGAATCCTGAAAAACAAAGGTTCCCGATCGCACATAGAGAAGCCTATTCATATATACTTACATGCTCATAGGTTCTGTGCAGACTTTAAACTGAGCATGCACAGGTTGTGGAAAGGCGTGTGGTCCTGGCCTCCCCCATATACATCTATTTATTGACTTTCTGAAACCAGCCACACTGTTCCCTTTGTTTTCCCTCTCTTCAGTATAAACAATTGTGGGAACTGCACAAGCCTATGTGAATTGTGGGGCTCTGGTGTACATCAAAGTGTGCATCCAACCCCCAGATGAATTGCATGTTCATATAAGAAACTACTAGAGCACCCACAACTCTGAGGATTGCAAGCAAGATATTGGAATGGTTGACACTGAAGATTCACAGAACGATATAAAATTGTCCCATTTGGGCAGTACAAAGATTACTAAAATTGACGGAATATTTATACAGGACTGCAGCAGTATTTTGAAACTTCAGTGTTTGCAATAAGCACACAATATACAGGGAACAGACTTTCAAACATACCAATCATTTATATATGAGTATGACATAGCACTAGCTTGCACTTGCAAATTTCAAGTAAGAAATAAAAAGTACAAAACCTTTTAAGGAAAGAACAAATATACATAGCTAAAGTCTATCGTAATATTTAAAGTATAACATAGTCAACTTGTAATTATATAATAATGTTACAAATTGGAGGTTTTGGAATAGGAAGGTTCAAAATTCCAAGCAGAGGCCGATACTGAACATTATCCTACAGTTTAGTTAACTTGTCTCAACCGCATTATGAAGGCATCTGAGATTTCCTAAAGACTCGACAGACAATGGTTGAAATGTTTGCAGTAGTTCATAGGGTCCATCTGGTTTGTACAGACAGTGTGAAACATCTAAAGTGTAAGTTGAAGTTTAGTCATGTTCCTGTTGTGCATATTATGATGACGGACCAATTCATCAGACCGAGCAAATTTTTTTTGACAGCTGGGCCACCGACAACTGAAAGGCTTTTCACCTGTCAACAAAACACAGAGTTATTAAACTGTCATAGGATGAGTTTTTATCATCTAGGCCCATCCCTTCTTAGCAAATAGAAAATGTCAATAGAAGCTTGTCCCTAACTTTTAAATATATGGTACTCCATCAAGGTCTTTGGAGTCTAGCCCAGTGATTTCAAAGGGAGATGGATGGTGCTTTTAGCTTCTATTACTTTTCATTTAAAAATATTAATTATGTTTACACCATTCTCTGCCTCCAAAAGAGCTCAGAGTGCCTTATTTATGCCTCCAACAGATCTTCCATCCAGGCATTGCTCAGGAGTAGATCTAGTGTGCTTCATTCCCCTATATATCATACTCTGGGCAATAGCTTCTATTATTCTTTTCAATGGGAAATGAACATTCAAAATCTATACAGACCTGAGACCTATGAAATGATATTCTCCTGTTATCATGTAGTTTAAAGCAGTTATTTGTTTATGGTTTGTTTACAGATTTATATGCCTTATGGGGAAATGCTCACAAGGTGGCTTACAGATAATTACCATTAAACAATAAAAACAACCAAATCAACAATAATATTTAAGAAGTGCCACTCACTTTTAAACAAAGGAATGGGCAACTTCTACTCTTGGCTAAGCCAGTTTTAGCTTCCTTTTCACATTAGAAGGCAGCCTATTATTGGCCATCTCAACCCCACCAACTTTCAGCAATGAACACCATAGTATGATAACACTACAGTACTGGAGAGGCATCCAACCTCAAAAGAACAGATCAGCACAAACGTGGCATAGCTAGTACTCTCTGCACTGCAGTTTCAGGAGTGGACTACGTTCTATGTTAATGGTGTATTTGAACCCCCTCAGAGGCAAACTTTGGTAATATGGCTCCCTAAGCAAGGACAAAAATTGCCACCACCACCCTCTATTTCTGATATTTCACAATAATTCCTTTTGGTTCAGTGGCTTTTTATGGATCTTAAAAGGTACACTTATAAATATTGGTTTCTTAAAATTACTATTATTATTTAGTGCCCCCTCGCCTCAGTTCCCTGTGCAGGAAAACTGCCTGCAGCACCCTAAATCCGGCACTAATCTCATGCAGCACCAAGGCCACAATTCAGATCCGCACTTTAGCACAAGGGAGGGAGTAGGGTTTTTAACTCTTCCTATGGCAGCAATCCTGCGCTGCTGAAAATTGCCCCTACCTGAAGCTGCAACTTGCCTCCAGAGCTGCAGAAAATGGCAGCTTTGGGGACAAACAGAAGCTATGTATTGCGGGATATGATTTTTTACAAGAAAATGGGGCAGGGGGAAAGCTAAATCTCCTCTTCTGCTGAGCTGTAGTCCTGACACAGATTTACAAAGAGGGGGATTGATTATTTGTAGTGGCAACACCACTCTAAACTTCTAAGAATTTTTTGTAGATGACCCATTAATGAAAGCAGCAGATAATTTTTACATTCCTTTCAAAATATGATCCTACAGTCTCCAGCTTCAGTGCAGTTGTCACTATTTTTCAAATACTTAATGTTCAGGTGAAAGTACATGAAGCTTCATAGGATGGACTAAGCAGGATCACTTGTCTAGTACATCTTGATAACGCTAACCCTTGCCTCTTATTACATTCACTAATTTCCTGGAACTACCATATGCATTTAAAACATAGCAAAATCAATTCAGGTAAAATAAATTTAAAAATATAAATGGGAAAAAAGTATACGCACTTGTTTTACCTGTATGAGTCCTGGTGTGAGTCTTCAGGTGGTCAGATCTGGAGAACTTTCTCTGACAGGTTTTACACTGGAAGGGTTTCACACCTAAATAGATAAAAGAAGTCTAGTCCCATGTTCCAATACCTTTTCAGAGGAGTGAGGGACACCAGTTGCTTATGACCTCCAAACTATGGATTTTTGCTTTGCTTTTGTTGTTTAATAGTTACCGAAATTAATCTTTCTCTTTGCACATGCCTACACATCCCAAAGGTCATTAATCAGGCTTCTCAACTTCAGAACCTTTTTTCAACCCTCTTTCTCCAGTTAGTGCTTTCACAGTGCCTTTGTTCCTGGCAAAGCAAGTAAGGATTAACTCACTACCAGATTTGTAACTTGAAAGGGAGCAAATGATGACCCTCTGGTGCTGATTATTTTTGCAGCTTAGTGTTTGGGGCATTATTTCATTTAAATTTGAAATTTACTTTTGTTCAATATTCTACATATTTTCCTAACACGTTAAAAAAAGGTCCATCAATTATGTGCTTTAACCTAGGAAGTTTATCTTCTATATCCAGCAAAAGAGCTAACCAACCATAAAGCTAAGCACAATATTCCATGTCCTTCATCACCAAGCCTATGGTTTTAATATTTGTTAACAAAATGTTTGATGCCCACAAAAAATGTTTAGTTGTGTATTTCTCCTAGCAGAAAGCACTTCCACAAACCAAGGCATTTTCTTTTCTTTAATTCACTCCCTACCTGGTTACGTTCCCCCAACCCTTCCCAAAAGCTGCTCCTGAGGGTTTGGTTTGGAGACTTCTGGGACAGTATGGGATATGGCATGGAGTGATGAAGTAAATTGGAGAAACTGGATGGCACACTACCCATTGAAGCAAGGGTACTTAACCTTTTTTTGGTCTGATGGATGGCATTCATCCTCGACCAACCTGGGGAGAGGGGCACATGTTACGTGTGGGCAGCAGCATACCTAGGCTCTCTTGTCCCCTTTGCAAGGAGCTGTATCAGCACCCATCCACCCATCCCTTGCACCCTTGGTAGGAGATACATTGGTGCCTCCAAAGTCGGGAGAGACCATGGACCAGAAACTCAAAAAGTTTGCTTTTTGTTGCCTTCTGCACTCCTCCAGTGATTTCCTCCATGGCCATCTCCATTCTCTGCTCCACCTCCCTCCACGCACTGCTTTAACTTCTGCATCCTTCCTCCTCCCTCCCTTCCTTTTTCCTCCTTCTGCAACTCTCACCCACTCTCTTTAGCTTTCTTCCCTCCAAGCCCTGCTGGGTGCTCCACTCACACTTCTAATAGTGCCGCCAGCCAATTGAGATGGGCCCCCTGCAGAGATGTTGTGACGGTTCACACCAGTGACCAAATTCTTCTGCCAAGGTGCTCAGAGGAGCCTGCGTGCCTCACCTGGCCGCCCGGAGTAGTGGAAGTCCTGCCCAGGGAGCATGCAGATGGGTAGATGGGCTTCTAGTTACTCCGAGCCACTTTTTGCACCTCCCTGGGCCTGTGCCCTTGGCAGGGGCCAACCTGAGTAACCCTTAGGTACGCCCCTGCTCGTGGGTGCAATTGAAAGTTGGTGTGGCTGCCCCACACTCTCACTTGCAAATGCACAGGCCACATCCCCCTACATCCCCCTGTAGATCAGCTGAGGGGAGATTATTGCCCCCTCCCTACTCATCACATGATTGATCTGATGACTGAGGAGGGGCTGGATTGTATCCCCATCAAGAGTGTTGGGCTGGACAGAGAGAGTTAAACTTCACCATCCATCACATCACTGTTTCTACTTTCTTAATTTTTCTTTTTTGGCACAACACAAAATATGTGGGATCTTTGCAGTTCCCCCAAAATTTGCTTGGTGACAGCATCAAGCCCCCAAGTCTATGGCTAGTGATGCCTGCACTAAGCCGAAGGCACTACTGGGTACAACCCTATATATGTTAACTCCAGAGATTCCAAAATTTGGTACAGAAAGTTCTGCATTAGCAAATGTTCTCATTATTTCTTAAAACAAACATATAAAATGCTTAGGATTATTGCCCATTCACAGAACCATTGGTTTCCATAGGTCTATCCCAAGTATGATTTGATTTTCAAACCAATCAAAGTACTGCATTCACATCATTATGGCCAAACAAATTTGAACTTCACCTCTACTAACTATTAAAAGAGTGTGTGTGCATGTTTACTCACTGGGAAATGGAGAGAACAAAAGGGGGGGGTCCTTCCTTTTTCTAACTGATGAGATGAGAAAGAGTAAGAAGGCAGCTACTCTTAATATAAGAGTACTGCACCAGATGTTCTGTTTTGTGCTGAAGGTTGTTCCTGATGGTGTGCTGCTCTGAGCAGCTGAAAATGGTGCCAAATGGAAATGGTTCCTAGAACCAGCCTTTGAAATTGGGGGCTTCAAGGCAGCTGGAAGTTAATAATGTACAGTGCCATGAAAAGTGCATCTTGCACAAAATTCAGTTCTGATGGCCACAGTAAGCACACCTGGTGTCTGGTGATTGGCAGCTGGATGTTTGGGCTGAAAAAAACCACCTCATGAACCAAACTAGCCTGTTGGATCAAATTAGACTGGCAGCTCAGAGGTTCCTACTTTCTTCAAAAATACACCCCAGCATTTTAAATTGGGCTCAGGTGGAAATAGGCAACCAGTACTTGTCTTCCAAAATAGGTGTAATATAAATTGCTCTGGCTGTACCCGTTAAAAACCTAGTAGTCATGTTTTGCACTAAATGAAGTATTTAATGCAGCACAGTAGTCCAGCTTGGAGGTTACCAGATCACCGTGTCTAGGCTATCTGTACAGGAACAGCCACAGCTGAAGCAGCCATAACTGATAAAAGGTCCCTCTGACTTAGATCAAATGTGACCTACTGCACAAAGGCACGAGTCACACCCATTGAGCCGCTCATTTTTGTGCCTGACCCTCCCCGCCACTGGCATGTGTCCCCCAGAAGGTTGCCTATCAGGAAGCATGACCCTTGATCTGATGAAGTTTCCCCATCCCCATTGTCAAGAAAACCAAGAAAGCAAAATAGCAATATTATCTGCTGCTTTGTTTGAAATACTGAGACACAGACAAGAGGCTTTTCGCAACTGAATTAACAATTCCAGAATAAAGACATCAAAATCATCAGGCATTAAGTTTGCATTAATAATATATTATAAATTATGCATGTAAATGAAATGTATAAATGCATGTAATGGCTCTCCAAATAACAATGTTTCTACTTAGTGAAGTTTGTATAAGCCCTTTCACAGGATTCATCAGAATCACCTGTATCAATGTTCTTTGCATTGACCCCTCTTAAAAACAATTGGATTCTCCTGCATCTAACAATATGTACCAAAAGTACAAATCTTTTTGCTTCTCCCCAAAACAGAAGTGATAGTGTTGCTAGCCATGCTACAATTTTAATGATACATGAAAATATCCACTGCATATGTTCAATAAACTGCTTTTTTGCAATTTAACTTTGAACGTATCCAAACAATTGATGACACATGAGCCCATAATCCTGAATTACAGGGGTAAAGAGGAGAGAAAGGAATCAGAATTCAACTTTTCATACTCTAGGTTATGGAAACTGCAAACTGCTACAAATTTCAAAAGCCAAGGCATGCAACAAACCTGTATGTCGTCTTTGGTGTCGTTTGAGTTGATCTGAACGAGAAAATCTTCGTTCACAGTCCTTAAAGTCACACTGATATGGTTTTTCACCTTAGGGAGAACAAGTTTCATTTGAAAAAGGTGAATAAAGTTGGAAAATAAAAGCCCATACGAACACACTAGAACAATTTTCAATCATATATACTTTTAAAGCAGGTGAATATGTCTGTGTTGTAGTAGGGGTGCTTTATATAAGTCATTTTCAAGGAAAATCTCTGCATGGGAAGAATTGGGTGTGCAGTCACATCTCAATTGTGGCAAAGCAGTTTATTTTGCTACAACGTGTGTATACTGCAGTTACCCCATCTGTGTACTTAATGCAAAGTAAGTTAAAATTCCTTTAGGATAATCCTGAAACAGATGTTTGTTGGATTCTGTCAGTTTTCTGCCATCAATCAGTTTAAAAGCTGTTCTGACAACCTTGTAGATTTTAAGTACCAAGGGTGAGATTTGCCAAAACAACTCTAGCAGCAGAAGACTTGCATGAGGACTTTCGATTGCATAATGGGGCTTTCAGTGGGCTGGATCCAAGCGAAGCATGAATGAAGGTCCACTTACAGAACACTTCTGTTCATTGAATGGTGGGGAGAAGGTGACTTCTTCCAGTTCACCTTTTTGCCTGCAGTAGCCCTTTGAGCCCCCTTAAATCTGCTCGGAGGAAGAGGGAACCTTCCAAATGAGAGTGAGAGGTGTTACTGGAGACTGCAGTGTAAGGGGGAATCACATTGAACAGGAGCTTCTGTGGATTCATAGCCCATTCCATGACCAGGACTCTTGTTGCTTCTTAACTGCATCTTATGTTATGAGAATATTCAGCCACTGTCTATTTAAGTCACAGCTGGGCCCATGCTTTCTTTCTTTCTTTCTTTCTTTCTTTCTTTCTCTTTTTGAAGAAGGTCAACATGTACTGGAAGTGACTGATAATTCAAGATCACAAGCAGCAATTTACAAAAAAAAACCCACTAAGGATAAAGTTACATAAATAATATATTTATTTTCTTCCATCTTTGCCATAAGGGAGGGCACCATCCCAAATTCTTCTATTGATGCTTAATTGCTCAATCTCCATTTCTGAGCATAAAGAATTGTAGCTAAGACTGGCAAGTAAGAAACCATGTCTAATATAACCTCCCAAATGATTTAGCAAAATAAATAAATAAATACTGGGGTTAGATTCATATGAGATTTTAGTAGGGCTTTCTCGCCCTTTGCAGGCTTAGGAAATAACTCTATACATCCCTCATTCTGTCACAATAAGTCATTTAATATCAGCCTAATATCAATAGGCAGGGAATTCCAAAGTTCAGGTGCTGCCACCCTCAAGGACTAACTTGTTACAAATGCAAAGCAGACTTCCTCTGAGTGACAGTGAGTTTCAGGCTGGGTTCCCCTGCATCCCTTTCATCTTCTAGAGATGCTAGTGATTCAGCTTAGAACCTTGTTCATGCAAAGCATATGCTCTGACCACACAGCTATGAATCCTGCATAGTGGCATGCATTTCTACATTTCTTCAGGGCTAATAAACACTGGATCAGTTCTAGTTTATTCAAGATGCTATATACAGGGTCCTCCCTCAAAGAGGGCACAGGTTGTGGTGAGACCTGGAAACCAACACCCTGTGTTGTGGGTGGGTAAGATGGGTCAGCCACAACACTCGATTTGTAGGTCCCTCGATGTTGAGTTCAATCTGGCCAATGGGGTGCAGTCCAAACAGATCGAGGGACCTATATATGCCCATGCACATGACCCAGAGCTTCCTCTTTCGGTGCGTGCATTCGGAACACTCACCCACCCACCTCTCCCTACTTTTAGGGCTTGTTGCGCTTGACCTTGCTTTGCTGTTGTGTGTCGTCTGTCGTTGGGACAGGGGCACGGCAGGAATTTTCCCCACTTGGCTGATTGGCTGGTGCCATTTGGGTTTCACCTGCCGCGTAGCAAATTGTCACAACTTGTAAGGCTGCAGATAGGCACTGGTTCAGATGATAGGGATGGGAGAACGCTCTCGCCATCCCTATGTGAAGGGTATTCCGTTAAAGGAATCCAGGGCCTCAAATGGTTTGATCAACCCCTGTGAGGGGGTTGTGCCCATGCCTGAGTCTTGGTGGCGGACATAGCCTGTTCCCAGCTTTCCGCCTATCCAGGTGTTCACCCTTGGCTGACCTATCCTGGTGCCCTGGGTCAGAGCTACCTGCAAAGGTGCAGGGAGCTAGTTGAATCATAGCCTATGCAACCACTCACTTTCTGTAATCAATAAAGTTGTGGCCTAAATTCTGCCAAAAACCAAACAAAAATTTGAGTCATGTTTGAATTTATTTAGGGGGGAGGTTTCTGGGTCTGAACACGCAAATGATTCTTTTGTAAACTAGGTTTATTCTTATTAAAAAGAGTTATTTTTGCATGTCATAAAGCAGCCGCTTTGAAACATCGTTATGTCTTTTCCAAATGGCAAGCAACATCACCCATATTAACTGCTCTTTCACATTTACACTGAAAGCAAGGAGTTCAACAGCTAAATGTTTCTGTTGGATATCTGTAACAGAATCTTTATAGCTTCCTGTGGAAGTCACCCAAAGGAGTTTACTGGCTTTTAAAACCCAAAGTGGGTTGTTTCCATGTCCATTCAGATTAATTTATTTATGCAAAAAGTTATATTTGTCACATGTGTTTAAAATGGTTCCTTTTGAATCTGGCCATAAGGTCTCCCGTAGGAATTGCTGTGCCTTAAAACTGATTGTGAGGAAGGCTGAAGCCTTGGCAGATTTAAGGCAGAGAATGTCGGTGGAACAGAATGCACTGAGCAGACTATAGTCTCCAAAGTTCAGTGCAAATGCAGTTCTAAAGCATGTGTGTTTGAGCAGCATGAAGTGATACATTTCACACTGCTTCCGCATTGCAAACAAAGGTCTTCTGTTATTATCAGGCTTACTGGAACAGTTGTATCTTTCTCAAGTTAAGCTACAGTAACCATCTCCTACAGACCTCTGCTGTCATTCATCTATGTATGGGAATGTTTTCAAACAGAATATGTCATTTACCCTTTTCAGAATTTTACTATCTTTACATGTCTCTGCATTTCTGAATAGAAACTTTCATCATTATAGGAAATCACGTTAAATTTAAATGTAAAAAGTGCATGAAGCCACTTACGTAATCAAGAATGTTTCAATAACCCAGGGACCTCGTCACACTTCATGAGTTGTATCCAACTAGGCCATACTCAAAGTACTGTAGATCCATTATGTTCAATCCATTAAAATCAATTTACCTCCACTAGTTTCAGTGGGTCTACTCTTGAGCAATGCTTTTTTCTGGGGGTACGCAGGGGTTACACATACCTCTAAACATTTTGTGTATCTTTGTACTTTTGTCCATTTACTGTATTTATTTTTGAACTCTAAAATGGTGTTTTTCTTGAGACAAAATGAGAGTACCCCTAAATATTTTTTTAAGAAAAAAGCACTGTTTTTCAGTGTGACTTAGTCAGATGCAACCCTATACACCTAAGATGTTTCAAGTTTACACCCATAAACACAAACATGGGTGTCATACAGTTCCCTTGTCAGGAATTATATGCTGAATAGCAAACCATGTACAATGTGTGAATGGCTTTTGGCATTGTTACAAATCTTATCACTTCTGTGTGTTCTTCTTGAGCTATTGCTACTATTATTTGATATTTATTCAGTGTAAGAAGTATGCTAGGTCCCAAGCACTTTGTTGACTGATAACATGGGGCATCTTGTTGTGCTTCCAATACAATTTGTGTCCTGAAATAAGGGTTAAGAACGTAGGACAGTGCCATGGGAGTTGCCCTGTGGTATCCTGCAAGGTTGCATATTGTGCCCCATGCTATGTAACACCTTTTTGAAGCCCCTGGCAGGTGTCATTAAGAGATTCAGAGTGAAGTGTCATTATGCAGAAATGACCGGGGGGGGGGGGGCTTTTGCTTGCAGAGTATGTGCTCTGCCCCTGGGCTACTGCCCTCCTCCCTATAATTAGCTACCTATGAATTTCTAGTAAACATCAGGATTGATTCAGACACATGCTGAGATATGAGATGCCAGAAGCACAATGCTAAATTCCAGACACTTTCCAACACAGATTGGGCTCATAGAAAGCACCTGCTCAGCAGCACACAAGGGGTGAGCAACATCTGACCACCACATATCTATCCATAATGCAGACTGCTGCTATTGTGCACTCATGCTTGGGTGCACAAATTATTCTTAGAGCATGGTAAATTTAATGCGCTGAACATCTGAAAACCTATTCCCATCTCCTTCCAAAAAGGTGAAGACAGATATCAAACTATTACTACTGAAAATGTAAGCAACAGAAACTTGTGGAAAGTCACTCAATGGGGAATACCTGATAAACCAGCTATGAAACATCTACAGGAAGAATGACCATGTGTATTTATTTTTCAGAGAGCTTTGCGGTTATGTGGAAAACCCCATTCATGATACTTTTTTTATACACTAGCTATCTATAAATTTAAACTGGCCTCAAGATTACACTCGGTGCGTACATTCCAGGAAATAGCAGATGTTCCCCAGAGAGCTGTCTCCCACTCGTTTCTCCTCAAGGCTAAACCACTTCATTCTATTCTGTTGAGGCAGCAGACTGATAAGGGCCCAGAAAAGTGAAGTTTAAGGGACATCCCCATACTGGTCACCAGTAATCTCCTTTCCTGCCCCTTTTGCCTTTGCTAATTAGGAAAACACATGGAAGGTTCATCTTCACAGCTATCTTCCCACTGTCTGGTCCCAAATCTAAGGTGCAAAAGACTTGGAGCCAGATTCTGCTAAATAATTGTGCTAGTGGGAAGCAGGGCAATGAGTTTCACCAGCACAATGAAGATTTCCCCTCTTCTCTTCTCCTCTCGACTCCCATCAGGTCTGGAGAGTCAGAACCTCCAGAACAGCTCACAGGGAGAGAAGAGCAGAGGTCATTTAGTCTAGCAAGCAGAAATGCTTGATGGAACAATTGTATTAGCTCAATGTTTAATTCCATCCATTTTCCTGATTGGAAAAGAGTCATGAAGCACAATTGCATCTTCAATAATGTTTTTCTTATAGGAGGGGAGCGAGAAACCAGTCATACCAAGGAGATGCTGTCTGTTATGCGTAATCAAGGTGGAATTATGGGAATGCTGATCTTTAGCTTAGCTTGGAATGTGCATGTGTGCTTGCAGCAAGCTCAGCAACTTGCATCAGTGCAGCATAGGATGACCAGAAAAGGAAGATGTGTCTCCGGCACCTTTAATACCTATGTAGAAAATGGATTTGCAGCAGGTGTAGGCTGTCATTCAAACTACCGTGTAGCCATCCTAATGTATAGCCAGAGCTGAAAAATTGGCATCATGTTTACAGAAGGGTTTATATGTGCTGATACTTTTTCTCTCATAGTATAATACCTCATAACTGGTATAGTTCTCCAAGTTCATGAATATATCCATGGGCCTTGAAAAACATTATTGTTCTGAAGAGGAATGGGGTACTGGATGAGGTTGGAAAGACTGCACACCCAGAGTGTGAGTGCTCACAGAGAACAACTTCATAAGCTAACTCTAAAGGCAATCCTTTCATTGGAAGAGACCAGTCTACAGTGATTGGTGGGAACAAAATGGCCTGGTCAGGAAAGAATGTGTAATAAGAACCACAAGACCCAGTATGAACTGGGGTGAGCTGCTCCAGGTCACCAGGTTTGTGACAGTGACTTATGCATATGTTCTGAAGAAGAGACAGTTGTTTACCCACTCTGTATCCTTCCCTGGAAAAGGAGCCATGACTTTCCAAACAAAATCTTTAATATAAATTTGATAAATTAATGAAATTTTGCTTTTCAAAACTACAGTAGAAAAAGCTGTTGCAAGAACTGTGCCTGTTGGTTGTTCTGTGCAAAACATTTTTACAGTTTTGCTGAGAAGAAAACTTCGATGGGTACAAAGTAGTACACTTCACTGATTAAAAAACTAAGAGTGTCATTCTACTGATGAGTCACGTCAGTGCATAAGGACTTCTGTTTGTGCAATAGGGCTTCCCCTCTTTATGTGGAGGGTGGGATCAGGCGAATCCCTGGAACAGTGCATGGGGGAAGGAGGTTGGGGGTCATTTTGGCTGGAAAGTGCGAAATTGCATTCCTTCCAGACTCCCAAACCATACACCAATTTCAAGAAAAACCTTCAAAAACACAAATCATAGTTGCTGGATCATGTTAATGGTGATTGAAAGCTCCATGAAATCTTACCACTTAATCCAGTGTATTGTTTATATTGCTTTTCCCCCGTTGTATTTCTCAGCTTCCTAATGCTCCAAATCAACCAGATGCCTTTTATTATTATATGTTTCAGTTAATGGTATTGTTAATAACCAGGAAAGCACTCAATAAGCAGTTAAAGGGCACATGAGAAGTCAGCAAAAGCTGTGTTGAAACATTAAGAAATGCTGATATGAATTTCAATTTTTTCTCTCTGCATGTTTTCTAATCCAGCTGTGGGTAACACTATCTGAGTGAGCAGTCTGCAGGAAATGTAATGAGCCAGTCATGTATAAATATCTAGGTGATGAGAAAGAGGAATCTTATGGAGCACATCCAGCTCCACCACCACCACCACCAATGTGTGTGTGTGTGTGTGTGTGTGTATTATCAAGCACAATTCACTGGAAAAAAATAACATACAAATCATTAATTTGGAATGATATGCAGAAGCATTTTGTTCCTTAAAAAAAAAATCCCTTCAAGACCTGTGAGGCCATGACAAATAAGGTAGTCATTCAGTTGTGCTGTATATGCAAAGCAACCACACACACCCACACACACCACATCCCTATTAGAGGTGACCAGTGAAGGATTATCTTGCTCTTTTTAGCCCAAGGACCCCTACAATGTCCCACGTTGGAGGGATGAACACAGCATGGTCATGTAATCCCACTGTCTGAAGGAGTCTTCTACTTGAAGGGTCCACTCCAAGTCTTAATTAAAAACTTCATTGAAGTTCCCCATCAGCAGTAAGAAAGCCCAAAGGTCACCTAGTCATAGTGTTTCTGGAGTGGCTGGGGGAACCCGGCCAGATGGGCGGGGTATAAATAATAAATTATTATTATTATTATTATTATTATTATTATTATTATTATATTGTATTTCTATTTACATCATATGAATTTTTATATAAATTTGCTTACCTATAAACCTATGTGAATTTTGTGCAAATCAGCACTTGCTTTTGCTGTTGGTATGTAAATAGCCATTTTATATGAATGGGTTCAATTCCCAGCACAGTGAACACCAAAGCACAGAATCAGACTTCTAACTAGGGACAATTTTGCAGTCAATTAAAATACTTACCTGTGTGCTTTCTTCCATGCATCTGCAGATGAGACAGTTTGAAATATCGTTTATTGCAGCCAGGGTATTCACACATGAAAGGTCTTTTCTCGTTTGTGTCACCTGCTGATCTAACAATCATAGGAGTTACTCCAGGTACTCGTCTCACATCCTATAATGACATTAAGAATTTGGGTTATTATATGACCAGTTTTCAGAACTGGAAGCAGTGCAAGCAATAACTGCTCCAATTATACTACCTTAAACTCAAAACATATCAATTGTAATTAATATTTATTTGATTTGTTTATTAATCATTTTTCTTCCTGTAAAACAAGCTTTAACATATTACTGCTTAGCAAAAAAATAAAAATTTCAGGCCTTCAGTTAATATATTTAGGAAAGTGCAACGCCACTTTGAAGTTTTCCATTTAGAGGAATATTGTAGCTTGTTCTAATGAAAATGATTTCTGTTGTTCTTTTTATTTAAGTCAGCCAATAGTTTCTCACTGAGTTTATTACTGATGCAGTGGAACAGTGGAGAAAAGATCCTGTAAAGGAGTGTAAAAATAATAATGCATGGCATAGAGAAAGTATATAGAGAAAAGTTTTTCTCCCTCTCAAAGAGCTAGAGCTCATGGTCCTCCAATGAAGCTGAATGTTGGAGAATTCAAGGCAGGCTAAAGAAAGCTCTTCACACAGCACATAGTTAAAAGTATGGAACCCACTCTCACAGGAAGCAGTGGTGGCCACCAACTTAGATGGCTTTAAAAGGGGTTTCGGCAAATTCATGGAGTTAAGTATATCAGTGGCTACTAGCCATGATGGCTGCCTCCATGCAGTAATTATTCTGAATGTCAGTTTCTGGAAACCACAGGAAGGGAGAGGATCCTGTCATGCTCAGGTCCTGCTGGCGAGCTCCCTATGGGCATCTGGGACCACTGGCCTGATCCAGTTAAAAGCAGCAGTTTCCAATGACAGCCTGGAAATCCATTTAGAATTGTACATTTTCTGCAATATACTTACCTGTATTCCTCTAAAGACCCCATGGGTGTGTATTCTATACTGGGCCCCACAGCTGTATAACATAGGGCCTGCATGGTTATCACTTTCATATCCTGTTGCATGGCTGAAAATAAAGAGAGGCCAAAGGTTGGAAATTAACTATACTCTGTTGATGAAGTATTAGAGACATGCCTTCATTCAATTCAATCCAAAAACAACTAAATAGAACAAGGAAACGTAATGCAAACTTAGTGATTCTGTTTCAAACATAGGTTTCAAAGTGAGAACGTAAGATTTGCCTAGTAGAGCTTTAAATTTTGATTACTTAAAAAAATAGTACAGATAGGGGTGGGGGAACACAGAGAAGCAAAAGTTAATGCAGTAGATACGTGCAAGTTATTTATCAGTTAAATGCCAAGTTGGCTATTGCTAATATCTTTGGAATGAGCAAAATGCCTCAGGTTTCACATTAAGTGCAGTGGGTTTTTGTCAGCACCTCATGACTCAGATATAACCAGATAGGACTGAGAAAGTGATGACATTTACAAGAACAGCAGTGGTGCAGCCACAGGATAGGATTACAAATCAGAGTCCTAACTATTTAACCCACATATCAGCTTGGAAGATGTACTGTAGCTTAACCTTTAGTAAAATCAACAAACAAGGAAATCGTTACCTTGTAGAAATCAATGATCCCCCTCTGTGCAACAAGGATGCAACCCAAACATTTCCCTTGAAGTATTTAGGACTTTCAATTTAAGGCTAAAAATAAGTGAACTTCATCCTGCAACATTTAACTTTCTATAAATATAAGCCTGTATTTACCAAACTTCTGATAGCTGAGACACACACTTTTATTCTAAAATGAAACTGGAGAACCATTTCAATCTTACACTTGAAGAGAAAAGATTACCTTTAAGTCATGTAAGAGTTAAGAATTACACAACACCCATCCCTTGACTTGATCAGTCATTGATCTCAGTGTGCTTCCTAACTTGAAATTCAATGGAACTTACTCCCAGGTAACTGTGCAAGACTGCAAATATGCAGGCCAATCCTTTGCATGCTTGTTTAGAAGTACATTTCATTGTGGCTTTCTCCCTAGTAAGTATGTTTTAAGGACTGTAGCTTCAGGTAGTTTGTTCCTTATGGCACAGCACACAGAATGGAAATTACTGGCATAGATGGAGACCTTTTTTTGGGGGGGGGGTAACCATTTTGTGCTCAGAACTCTTCTTTTCCTTGAAGCTAGGTTACTTGCCTATGGGCAAACTTCTGGGGAATGCATGTCAGTTGTGGGAGCGGTCAAAGTGAATGTGGTTAGACACACACACACACACACACACACACACACACACACACACACACACACACACACTATCTATCCTCCATCCAGGCAAGCAAGAAGTATTATCACAGTTCAAGGGGACATTCCAGCCATATGTAGTGGCAGGCGCATACCATGTTGAGGGTCATGCCAGTGGGTGAATGTCCTGTATAGAGTCCTGAGGGCTGAAAGGTCCCATTCATCCCCCAGACCTAAGGTGCTCCGCCCCTGGTATAATCCAAGGAACTCTCTCCAAATATCACATCCTATTATAATGACCCGCACAAACAACATGGAAAAGGAAAGGGGCATGAATTAAAAAAATGGATTCTCTAACCTGCAGAGCAATAAGAAACTGTAGCTTTTATCCTCATCAGTCAGTCTTTTAGAAAAAACGAATATTATAGGATCATAGAATTGTAAAGTTGGAAGGGACCCTGAGGGTCATCTAATGCAACTCCCTGCAATGCAGGAATCCTGCCCACAGCCGTCCCTGGGTGGGCTCAAACCACCAACCTTTTGGTTAACAGCCACATGCACTAAATCATAGCACCACAGGAGGGCCCCAAGATGTACTGTATGTACCTATTCAATAAAATTTCCACTGCTGTTCCTAAATAAAAGAACATCCATGTGTCTTTGTGCATTACGTAAGTATGGGTGGATATATTATTACGGTATTATTATTATTATTATTATTATTTAGTGTTATTTATAAAGTTGCCCTTAAATAAAAAATTCCTGGGTGGCTTACAAGCAAGACATTATTTTAAAAATACTGAATTAATAATTAAAATCAATAAAAGATGAATACTATATTTGCAACAGCACAGCATAAATAGTCTGTAGCCAACTAAGTCCTACTCAAAATTAGTCCCGTTGATACTGATGTAATAAATTTAAGTCCATTGGTTTCAATTGGTCTACTCAGAGTATGTCTTATTTTGATACAACCCACAGCTTGGATTATACTGCAATAGCCCACAATAACCTAGAGCAGTATAAAACACAACTGCCAATTCAAACAGTTTGAACACCTTATTTCAAGTGCTAAAAAAAGATGCATTCACAACCGAGAAACAAAAAATACCCCAAAAATGTTAAGCAAGCATTATATATTTCTCTGCTTAGAAAACCAGGAAATCCTTGATCCTTGGGACAGAAGAAATGTAAAATGATTGAGCATAATAGTAGTATATAGTACGTCCAAGGCTATTTAAATGTATATCTTATATAATAAAATGTGTGATGAAAAACAGAGCCGCTCTGAAGAATCATGACAACTTTGTTTTTAAAAAATCATAAAAAGATATTTGAAAAGTAGGAATCCTTGAATTACTTCCTTCCACAACCTTTATTTTGTTGCACTGGCATTGTTCATAAGATGGATAAACCAGAGCCCCAGGTTAATAAAGATGTACTAAGCTTTTTCTAGAGAACCCAGAGGCAAGTCAGCAAAGATCAGCATAAAATATGAAAACTGAGTGATTCATCACCATCAACCCTGGATGTTTTTTAAACAGTTGGGGAGAAGTGGGGGGAGATTACACAGAACAGATACCACATTAAGCCATAACTTAATAGCAGTTCAAGAAAGAGATCAGGATTTTAGCATGGAGAAGCAGCCAAAAATGTGAGGCACGGGAAATATGCCACTTTCATTTAGGAAAATAATGAAATGATGTTCAATATGACTGATTATTTAAAATAATTGTCATCATAGCACTGAAAAATATACACTGCTGGTTTCTTTGGTAATAATGCAGATGCATTGTGAAGATTATTTACATTTGTTAAAGAAAAAATAAAACTCTGTTGAGGCATTCTCATTGCCCAAACAAGGCCAGTGCCACAGTCTAGAACAGAGTTAGGTTCTCTTAAGCCCATTGCTTTCAGTGAGCTCCGCTAATTGTACCTATTAAATTAGCTTCTCCATTTCCCCCTTTCTGCTTCATCCCCCAACACCCCATCCAATCTTGTTGCAAAACCACCTATGCAACGCCCAAAGAACAGCTCTACTGGGGAGGGGAAGTTGGGAATGGGGTTCTGCTCATGCATATCCTGATCCGCACCTATTGCTTATTGCAGTCTTTGCCTTTTGAGTTCTAATTTGAATTATATTCAGGTTTGGAAACAGCACCAGGCAGCTCCCAGAAAATTTTATGATGGCAGGTACTTGACATTTGCTGGGAGTCAGTGTTCTGGAAATCCTTTTAACATGCTGATCATGTTGGGAAGTCACCAATTTGAAGAAGTAAAGAACCAAAACTTTTATTTTTGCAAGTGGAACCACCATAACCATGGAAAAAAGTAGTAGATGACGGAAATGTAGTTGGGTCATTAGTGTTTAAACTACATTACCATGGGAGAAAGTAATTGTCAAAGATTGGCAGTGTTGTATAGATTTAATACACCTCTTCCTTTTTTGGCTTAGATTGAATAAGATCTTTTTTAAAGACCAGCTTTTTTTCAAAAGCCATGCCAGGCTATGATGGGATAGGAAGGAGGTGAGAAAGCCCTGTTGTGAACAGAGGATACTGCATGCATTCCCATTCCAGTAAAATCAAGATAAAGAAAAGGCGGTATACATCTGTGAACATGTGTTACTTCAGCATGACCTATCTGGAAAGAGCAGGGGTAGGCAAGCTCAGGCCCGTGGGCCAGATGGGGCCCAATCGCCTTCTCAATCCGGCCCGCGGATGGTCTGGGAATCAGCATGTTTTTACATGAGTAGAATGTGTCCTTTTATTTAAAATGCATCTCTGGGTTATTTGTGGGGCCTGCCTGGTGTTTTTACATGAGTAGAATGTGTGCTTTTATTTAAAATGCATCTCCGCGTTATTTGTGGGGCATAGGAATTTGTTCATTTTTTTCCTTCAAAATATAGTCCGGCCCACCACATGGTCTGAGGAATGGTGGACTGGCCCACGGCTGAAAAAGGTTGCTGATCCCTGGGAAAGAGTGTAAAACATTGCTGATAAGCCCTTGTGTGTTCCGCTTTATGATTAATATGTGGCTTTGAACCTCTACAGTTATTTAAATATATATTGTATATTGTTTGGGGGTTGTTGTTTTTTTAAAAAAAGAGAAAATCCATAGCCCCACTTGAAGGCTGGGGAAGGGGTAGGCTGGCACAGGCACCAGCAGAGAGAAGTGGTGCCGGGTGGGGAGGCAGGTTCTGCCACAGTGAAAGGTATGAGCTTCATCCGGGTGGGCAGAATCCAGCAGAAAACTGCCAAACAGGGAATGAGTGGGGTCAGGGACTGAGGGCACCAGAGGTTTGGATCTGCTAGATTCATGTCTCCTTCCGATATGCCATCCTGGAGCTGACACAGCAAAAAAACCCAAAAAACTACTGCTTTCACAACCTTTCTGCCTGGCCAGCAGGAGGCAACTGGAGAGGCAGCAGTAAATTTGCCACTCGACACCTCGCTAGTCCCTTGTTAGAACTGCTCTGCCCACACAGCATTTATAAAAACTAGAAATCTCAGCAGTAGAAATATAATAACTTATTCACAGAGCAGGGAATCCTAGTTTCTACTTGTGTGTGTGTGTGTAGCATAAAAGAGGGTTGCTTAAAGTGGTAGGTTAGCAGATAAATTATGAAAAAGAAGCAGTAGATGAACCTCCTTTACAATAACATATCATTTCCTTCTGTAGCTCTTTGTTATTACTCCCACTGCTGTTCATTGACCGTTTCACCACTGGCAAGGGCTTGGCTTTTGTTTTTAATTGTATCTAGAATATCATGCACTTAATAAATAATAAGTCATCAACATAATTTTAAATGCATTTTTGTCAAACACAAAATGAATGGTTTGGTTTAATTGCAATTTAATTTTAGGGTCATGTGAATTAATTATATTTGGAGTGTATTGTTTTAATAAAAAAAAGAATTTATTACCCACCCTTCACCAGCAGGTCTCAGGGTAGGTTTGGACAATTTAAGAATCAGTATTAAAAACAGTTCAATATAGCTGTGATTCCTGCATTGCAGGGAGTTGGACCGCATGATCCTTTGGGTCCATTATAACTCTGGTTCTATGACATCACAGTCTCAGCAGCAGGGTTAGGGTCCTGAAAAACACATCTCATTTGTGCATGCGTGGTTTTACCAAATGTCATATACATCACTTGATCTGTGTTTAAGGTTTACTCACAACAGAGTACATGAACTTGCTACTATTTCAGTGTCACCGATGCAGTGCCCACAGACACCAGCATGCCTGCTAGTACTTCTTATGGTGAAAGGTCTCAGAATATATATATACAGTGTTTTACCAAATTTATAAACCTCTTCGCAGATTGAGACCATCAAAGCAGTGTGCAACACAATAAAAGTAAGATCAATCCAAATTCTAAAAACAATTTAAACCATTTCTGCAAACTCTATAGATGTACAATTAATTTTTCACAAATGATTGGATCACACCTCAGGGAAATATCTTCCGTAGGTGCAAACACTGAACGCCTATCTCATAATTAATTCGAAAGACCTGGAGCTGCAACACTAAAAGCCCAGTTTCTAAGTGGAACTTCTTCTAGGGCAGGTGATCCTCTCAGCAGTGCTGAATCTGAGGAGCGCAGTTGCCGGACAGGGATATAGCGTTGGGGGTGTGTGTGGCTTCGGTAAGTTGTTTATGGTTCAAAAATACATGATAACATGTTAGCTCTTCCTGCCCAGTTCCAGTTTGCACAGGCTCAGACTCTTCTACATTGAACACACCCCATTAAACATATCCACACTTCACTGGATTCCAGGATTGGACACCCACCTTCCCATTTGTTTTGAACAGAGGAGAGTTGCAAAGAGCTCCTCTCTTTGAGCGAGTGTGGCAGTGGCTGATTTGGGTACCTTTCCCACTAATTAATGAGGTTGCTGACATTGGGTGGGTGATATGCCCACACCATTTTATGTTCCCATCTCCTTTTCTGCTCTTTTTGATGTGGTTGCGCCTCCACAGTATCTACTGTGCGTTGTGCCACACCCATGGAACCATTTTGTGTTGCATCACACCCCAATGGCAGCTGTTTTCTCAGATTTGGAAAGCCTTTTCAATCATTTGTTGCAGCATAGTATGGGAAGGAAATCACATAGGAATCACGTGGGGAAATGACAGCAAGTATATAAAGGCTATAATCTGTGAAGAGATATATAGAAGCCACACATTTCAATGCAAAGAAGGATGCCAATATTCATTAAGTTCTTCAAGAAGGAGGGAAACATCTGAAATACTAAACTCCTGGGAATCCCTTATGAACAGCCCATATATTTTAAAGATGTAAATCTTAGGAAGAGTAGCTTATGTTCATGGCAACTGAAACTGAAGGCGCTGTGTTTTGTAACTCTCTCAGCCAAAGAAGACAGATAACTATTTTGGCTCATATTACCAACGATGAGGCTATGTCTAGCTCTGATTTTCCACAGATTCTACAATCTTGGCCTATACCAAAACATTTAAATTGACTTTACCATAGATCGTTCATCATGATTCCATCTTCTCTTTGCTTTTTTGTCCTAAGCAACCCAGGTCGCATCACTGCTAAAAGTCTGCACTTATGGATGCGTAGAATGCCATTTATTGTCTTCATTCTACTTTCAATATTTCTGTTTAAGCCAGGGGGTTTCCTCCTCCACCACCACTCAGATCCCTAAAGAGTAACCTCTTCCTTGCTTTAATTACTTGGATCTCAGACAAAGTTTATATGCTTCTTCATTTTGCAGGATATTTTCTCTAGAAGAGACAAAACTTCATATCTAAAGAGGAAATTGCAGACAATGAAAGAGAAAAGTCTGAAATGGTCTCCAAAAAAAGAGGCAGACGTGGGTATTGTATTGGGATTTAAAAAAAAAATCAAAACCATGTAATGTGATGGATTGTTGAGAAACTGGTTATTCTTTCTGATTTCTCTCTCCTGTGAGTTACATGCCAGATGTCAAAAGTCATAGCTGCCAAGTTTTCCCTTTTCTCGCGAGGAAGCCTATTCAGCATAATGGAATTTCCCTTTTAAAAAGGGAGAACTTGGCAGCTTTGACTCAAAAGTACCACTGGAAACATTGGCCTCAGTTCATTACCATGATACCATTACATTTTACATTACTATTTAATGTGAATTTTATCCTGCACTTTTTTCTTTTTTCTTTTGCAATGTAACAAGTACCATATCTGAATGGGATACAAGTGTACATTGTTGTTATTGTTGTTGTTATTTATTTCTATCCTGCATTTTTGCCTGACAGGGGCTCATGCAAGTCTGCAAACACATTACATGGGTCATACAATAACATTCACCAAGGAAGTAGCTTAAGAATCCTTAAGAATCAGTTGGAGGTATGTGCTGTTAATATTATTCCCATCTGTGCTCAAACTATCCAGCAGAGATGGGGAAACTGTGGTCTTCCATATGTTGTTGGGCTTCCATCAGCCCCAGCCAACAAGCCAATCAGCCCCAGCATAATCAGGGATTATGGCATTTGTGGTTCAATAACATCTGGAGGGTTGCAGGGTTACCAAGCCCTGCAAGAGCGGATATAACAGTTTGCTACATCCTAGGAGTAGGGCTTATTTGTTTTTATAAGCTTACCAGGATGAATAAGTAGCATCATTAGCTTCCGTTTATTTGCAACGGATTGCAACCATACCACTGAGATAACTACAGGTTTCGATTTTCAGTCATCCTAGCGTGACTTTATATGTAGCAGTTTCCATATAATAAATGACACATTTTCTCAGTGCTGCCATAGCAACATAAACAATGGGCTCCATCATACTGTTCTCACTGTAAATTTGCTTACTGGCCCAATTTTATTTCCTTTTCTTTTTTAAGGGGGGGGACTCCTGGTGTCCAACACACAGAAAATGAGTTGAAATAGAAAAAGTGTTGTTGTTTTTTTAATTGCTAGCATATGCAATGCTAAATCATTTGAAACAAGTAGCACTGAATAAGAGTGTTAGCTAATAATGCTACCTCCCCATAATTAGATAGTATACATTTTGGTTAAGATTTCCAGTGACATGTTAGGATATCTCTTGCACTATAGGTTAATCCATTTCTGTTTAGTGTCATGTCAAACTCACATTACTTACACTCTATCCTTATTTAGTTTTCAGCTCATTCCAGGGCTTCTGTATAATAAGTACATACTATGTCTGCACATGCTGGATTTTTGGGGGGAGACCAGGATGAGCAGCTACTTTTTCTTCATCTTTATGTCTCCCTTCCCACTTTTTTTTTTTTTTTTGAAAGATTCTCTTGACAATAATTGATTACGTGTGGATGGGGAATGCTCAGATCTAATTTTTCATCCTTCTGTTAGGGATTGGTTTCAACAAATACACAAAGCATAGTCAGGAAAAACTTATTCAAAACCTCAAATGAGAGGGAGTGGAAGAATTCCAACAGAGAAATGTGCACTTAACGCACGTTGGTCTCAATGAGACTAAGTGAGCCTAACTCTTCCAGTTGCAGCTAGGCTGTTTGAACTGTGGGGTTTCAGTCCACAAATAAATATTGTTATAAGATAGAATAAGGAAATTTGCTCTTCTTCAAACCAAAATTATTTTCAACATGCTAACACCAGAAGAATCCAGCTATTAGCGATTACAGTGGTACCTTGGGTTATAAACACCTTGGGTTACAAACACTTCGGGTTACAGACTCTGCTAACCTGGAAGTAGAACCTCGGGTTAAGAACTTTACCTCAGCATGAGAACAGAAATCATGTGCCGGCGGCACGGCAGCAGCGGGAGGCCCCATTAGCTAAAGTGGTACTTCAGGTTAAGAACAGTTTCAGGTTAAGAACGGACCTCCGGAACGAATTAAGTTCGTAACCAGAGGTACTACTGATCCATCTTTTAAAAAATAAAATAAAATACTACAGCTTTACTCTCAGAAGATGCAAGTAAACACCTTGCCAGAAAAAAGCAATTGCATATAAATGAAAATAAAGCAATTATAATTATTTAAAATATAGTGAATCTTTTTTTATATATTTGTGAAAATGCATTTTCTTATTTTCTCTCAAATGTTGATTTCAAATCTACACACCACCATAACTCACACAGTCGAAAGGTTCTACTCCACCAAAACATGCTAGCCAACATTAAGTTCTATGAGTTGTCCTCTGATTGCTATACTTATAATGACCTTCATCTCCCCACTCTGTTCCAACTTCAGGAAAGAAAGGAGCGCACTGTCCATAACAGCCCCCATATCCTGCCTGCAGCCTCATCAAATATCTTTAGTAGCATGCGGCTCCTTCAAGAAGGACTTCCTGCTTCCAGGGTAACAGGAAACAATTTCTGGGCAAGCAGTGGCCAGACTGGAGCCCACTCCCTACAGGTGGGAGAGAACAACAGTCTGGTCCATAGGGAGGAAGCTAAGGAAAATGGGAGGGACAGCGGAAAAGCAAAGGCAAAGGATGTAAGATCTATGAGAATTCAAGGTAATAAAAGGACATGAGAGATGGAAAAAGTATAAAGAAATGGAGAGGAAGATTAAAATAAGACATGTGGAAAGGGATGGAGAAAAGGAAAGCGTGGGCTGTGGCATTGTTACTGTCAGGAGCCACTGTGGCTGGATCCGGGAGCCACTGTAGCTTTGACCTGAGCTCTGTTGCTCTTTTTGTGAGCAAGCAAGGCCACAGACCATCTCCAGGCCCACAGTCCTGCCTCAGGCTCCAGAGTGACACAGCCCGTCCAAGCAGACCACTGGTCTCTTCTGACCTAGCAAAGCTGTAAAAGCTTCTAGATCAGGCTTAGGGTTTCCCCTCTTTGGGGCCAGTTGACAGAAAATTAAAGGGCCAAACAAGGTTTTCCCCACCTGTCCACCCTCTGTTCTGTATCATAAGTGAATAAAATCCTGTTGTATTGGACCGTGCCTCCACACCCTTTCCAAACTGATGAACTTTAGCACTTGGGTCCATTCCAAACCCAGAGAACTCAATTCCCCAACCCCAGGCATCACCCAGACCCCAACATCTGGTATCCCTGGTCAGGCTTGGGTTTATACTAGGCAATAGTCAGCCTGGCCTTTTCTATGTGGTTACTATGCCCAAATCTTATTTTTCTGTATGCTGGCCCTCATCCTAGGTACTCTCCATCTCGCCAACTCTCTCCGACACAGCCCTGCAGTTTTGGGAAGGCTGGATGCAGTAGGCACAGGTTTTGACGTTTATTGAGTTATTCCAAAGAGCTGCAAATTTATTCAAGGTGTATGGTTTTGTTAAGAAATGCTGGTGAAAAATAGTGCCGCTGTTCTGAAAATCACCCCAAAAATAAAAAGACTGGTAGGCCAGAACACCATCCACATCGATGAATGAATGCTGTCCAGCCAAGGCATCTATGGGACTATCAGGCTGCAGTCATATATGTTCTTACCTGAGAGTAAGTTCAACTGAACTCAATGGGACTTACTTTTGAGTAGACATAAATAAGATTTCACTGTGCATCAGTGGACACTGGAAATCTACAAGATTACACCAGTGTAAGTGAAAGCATGATTATCAGAAGTGCTTATGACTGCTCCATATTTTTTTCAGTTATAAAATGAATGCAATCCACGTCTATAATGTGTTATATAAAATATTCTAGCTCATAACAAATTAGATTATATTGTTCTCTTGTGCAATTTAACTGCTTAACACGCTCAAGAAAAATTTTTGTTTTATTGAGCATTTCAAAATCTAACACACAAAAACATAAACAGCCAGGATGTCAGTGACAAATATCCACATGCTTAAGAAGTTTAATATTTTGATAAGTTGTTTTATTTTAAAAAATTCATAATTCTGCAATATAAGATTGATTTAGAAACAAAACATAAACATAAACCTTACCCCTTAAGTTGAGATCCCAAGTTCATTTGATTCCATGTCATGCATTCAAGCTGTGAGGTCATTTGGTATAAATTGTCACTGTTATAAAAATATTTAAAGTTAGAACTAAAGTTATGTGATCCAGTTCAAACAATTTGTTTTAACTGAGAAGCAATATTCTTATTTTCTTCTTTTTTTAAAAAAAATTCAAAAATAAAGGTAAACCAGTTTAAAGTAACTTATTGGTTTGCCAACATGGTGCTTATCTGTAAGGCTGAATTAAAAAGAAAGAAAAGAATAATAAAAGAGAAGAATATCAGAGGAGTATATATCATACTACTTTCAGGGTGGCAGTCAACTAAGCTTTATTTAGAATAGACTCACTGAAATTAATGAACAAGTTAAGGTCATTAATTTTAGTGGGTCTACTCAGAGTAACACTTCGTTGAATACTTCCCTTATAGTGTTTTTTAAATGTACATAAAATATGATATAACGAAATTAGTTCTGCAAAGAAGAAAAACATTACATGCAATTAAATTACAGTATTTATAGACCCATAACAGCAATTTATTGCTTTGGGAGAGCTGGGGTGGAATTCAGCATCATGCTCTTTTGATCTGAACCCCCCTCTCCTTCCCCACTGTGATGCATAGCTGCCAAGTTTTCCCTTTTCTCGCGAGGAAGCCTATTCAGCATAAGGGAAAATCCCTTAAAAAAAGGGATAACTTGGCAGCTATGACTGTGATGTTCTAGGGGTTCTCCAGGATCCCTCCTCATCAACTTTTAGGGGTGTGGGGGTATGGAGGAGGAGAGGAAGGAAAGCCCTATAATGGCAAGCAGAAGTCCTTCTGCAGGGCTTCCACTGATGGGGCTTGTTAGCTCAGTTCCACCTATATTTTTTTTACTCTTCAATGAAGACTGCAATAGTTAATTAACTGAAACAGCTATAGGGATAGGTGATTAATATTGCTTCAAAAAGTAACTTGACTCCAAGTAAAAAAAAAAAAACCCATAAGAACCTGAACTTCAAACTGGGCTCCACCATGTGTGGACAAGCTGTGAAGTTTTTGAACACAAATGCTTTTTATTGTTTCAGTTTTATTATTATTAAAACTTTCTTAGACAACATCATCTTAATGTTATTAATATAATATCTGGTGACTATTCTTTGAGCATTGATGTGTGCAAAAGGTGGTATGTAAATGTTTCTATTTTTAAAAAAGAGAACTAAAACACTGTAGCTGCAAGACCAATTACATGGTTGTCATTGGACACTTCCACCTCATAACAGCAGGTTAGTACTGTAGTGATCCAAGCAAATACTGCACATAGGTGCCAACTCCCTGAGGCCCTGGGTGTCCAAGCACCCACAAAATTACTCACGGAGGGGCTGCGCACCTACAAATTTCGGATCTAGGGTCATGCATGCTGCATGGGCACCCACGGCCCCGGGCACCCACAGTCGCAGCTGGTGCTCCTGTTACTGCATAGTTCTTTCAGAGGGCTAATTATTTCATGGAAATGCTCCCATTTCCTTGGAGCTCTTAGGAGAAAAGTACTGATGTACAAACAGCTAAGATCAACTTTCTTACAAGTTGCTAAAGGAACCTTCCTGATGAAGGAAAAGAAGTTCCCTTCAATGATTCTCATTCATACTTCCATCAGGGGTAAGACAACATAAAGCCCCAGGGCCATATCAGGCACCTCAAGACTTTCTTGCAGCCTGCACATAGCCCTGCTCTGCTATCAGGCATCCATTTGCCCGTGTTCTTTGTTATCAGAAAACATTATTCTGGGGAAAGTCTTGCTGTGCTGGCCATTCACTGTGAATTTTGAGATACAGATAGATAGCAGTAGAGATAGATACACACAAACACACACACACACACCCCACTATAAATCACCAAACCTTTCTAAATATAATTAGAACTAATTTCACTCAAATATATATTTTTATATCATTTTCTCTTCAGATTTCACTGGACCACTTTTAATATACACCCTTAGAAGCAAAGAAATAAAGTTAAATGACTTCAGCTGCGAAGTATGCGTAATATCATTTGTCATTACCCCTGAATACTATTATTCATGAGAGTGTCTAAACTGCTATTATGTGACTACAATGTCCTGCATATCAGCTCAGAAATTGTTAAGACTCTCCTGCAGTTTCCCCCATTTGCAACAGCAGCTCGTGCTGGTCTGTGCCACTACATTTTGCAATTCCATGAATTCTTCCTGTAATGCTGATGTAATTAATTCCTCCAGGACCCTGATTTTTATTAGAAGCGCCAGACTTGTGCATTTACAGCAGGAGATTTTCCTTTAACTTTATTTCATTTGACAGTTCATTTATAAGGGCCTCCTCCACAAGATCTCATTTTTTCCTTCATTTGCTTTTTCATCAAGTAATACACTTACTCATCTTGTCACCAGCAGAAAGCCACTCAGGATTCCAGGCCCATGCCCCAGGGCCGGCCCTACGGCCAGGCTGGGTAGCGCAGGGTGCCAGGGTGCCCTCCCGCCGGGGGGGGTGCCATGCAGCTGCGTTGCATGCTGAGGCCGCCCGCCCGACCACCACGCAGCAGTGCCCGGCAGCCATGCTGCGCGCTGAGCCCGCCCGGCAGCCGCGCAGCAGCGGCCCGGCAGCCGCGCTGCGCACTGAGCCCGTCCGCCCGCCACGGTGGGAAATGGGGCGGGGGGGCACCCGCCGCACCACGGCACCACGGCTGCTTAAGATGGCCCTGCCAGGCCCTGAAATGACTTGTATGTATCATATATTTTTATGAGTTACACTGAATGGAGATTTCTGCCAGGTCAGCATTTTCATCTTGCAGTGCTGTAGTGACAGAAGTAGCCAGATCATATGCAGTTTTTGCTTGAATGGAAAACCCATTTTATATATGTAAATACAGGAGAAGGCAATTGTCAAAAGGATTTAGAAATCAGGACAATTTTTGAAGTCAGGCACAGGTTACAGTATCTTAAGAACCTAAGCAGAAGCCTGCTAGATCAAAGCAAGGATCCATTTAGTCCAGCATACGGCTTCCCACTGAGGCTAACCAGATACCACAAATAGGAAACCACAAATAGGTCATGAAGGAAGGCAATACATCTCAGACTGTTGCTTCTGAACAAGCAGGTTCCAGGTAGCCATCATAACTAATAACCATTGATTGACAGACTCATGGAGCAAAATCAGTCTAACTGCCTTTCAAAGCCATCTAACCTAGCAGTGAGTTGTATACATTATTTTTGCTTTTGTGAAGTACCTAGTTTCTCCAGAATCTGCTGCAAAATACTGTAGTTTCATTGAATCACCTCAAATTCTGGTTACAGTAGAGAGAAAACTGCTCCCTATCCACTTTGAGAACACTATTCATGGTTTTCTATCAGGACCTCCCTTGCTCACATTTTTCTAAACTAAAAAACCTAAAATGTTCAAACCTTTCCTCATTTGGAAGCTGCTCCTAACTCCTTGTCATAGTTGCATTCTTTTGCACTTTTCCTACTTCTACAATATTATAGATCCATAGGCTACTATTGACTCTAGCTAAGCGTTCAGTATTCTGTCATTAAAAAACCTGAAAATTCTGTTTGTCATGCAGTCAGGACAACTTGTATATACTTTGTATGGAGAAGCAACCAGTGAGGGGTATAATCTGACCAAATTTTTGTTTGTTTATTACACAAATTCATACGCTGCTTCACAGTTTAAAGCTAGCTACACACTGAACGTGGTAAAAACTGAGCAAAACACAGATATGGATGTTCTAAGAAAAATAAAATCAATTCAATGAACTCTAAAAGAAGAAAACAGTCCACCCAAACTCTAAAAAACAGTGAGAAACAATTGCATCAGATATAAAACTGATCTTCCAAAAATTGCCGAGTTGAAAATCTTGAAAATTCTGGTGAAGAATGGATAAGTTATATATCAGTTTTTGCACTACAGCCTTCACAGTGCAACTATTTTCGTGCCTACCAAAACATCCATTAAATTTACCCTGTTGGCACTTTAGATTGTGTCAAAAATTGAATGATATTGTGCCTTTTGCCAGTTTAGTAAAAATCTGGGGTGTATTGCTTAAGTTTTGAGAATTCAAAGTTTCTATTTTAATCAATCATTTAAGTGAGGCAGAGGTCGCCAACCTTTTTTGGACCCATGAACACATTTGCAAACAAGAGAAACTGTCATGGGCACCACACATTAGCAGAGTGCATTGGCTGCCTATGCAGAATAATGAGACAAATTGGGGTGATTTGAGGGTCCACCCAGCCCCCTCCGGGGTTGAAGCACAATGTCAATAAACCCCACTGGGTAGGATCAGGGCTCCCAAAAGCCTCATGTCACTCTCTGTGTTTTTTTCTATACTTTTCTGAACTCTTAGCTTTATATTTTTCTATATCTCCTTGTTTCTCTAGGTCCGTGTACTTTGCAAGAAGTGAGGCTGTGCAAAATGGTTCCTGCAGAGCATTGAAGAACTCTGGGTTGTTTGTTAAAGCACAGCAGTGGAGGATTAAAAAAAAAAGTTTGAAGCATCATTGACTTTTTATAAATCCTGTGTTGCTCTGCTTTAACACACACATAAAAACAGAGCCTCATGCTTAAGGTCTATTGGAGGCCTGAGGACACAAGCAAGTCCTGGATTTATTTATTTTTAAATGTACAAGGAATAATATAAAATACTTGGCCACCTATTAATTATTTTAAGGTAAAAAAGAGCAAAAAACACACCTTTCTCTGCCTCCGTTGAAAACATGACGTTACTATGAATAGTGGAGTTCTAGATGGCCTAATAAAGATATTGCCCTAATACAGTTTTTATAGAGGAACTCTCCTGACAAAAGCCCCTTGACCAATTTGTCTGAAATTTGGCAGACTTTATTCACCTATAAATTTGTGCCTGTAAATTTCATCCACTTTGGACAAAAGGGGGGAAAGGAAATCACCATTTTAAAACTCCTCATTATGATGAATGAAGACCACAAAGCTTTGTTTGATCTCAAAGCAGAGATCAAAACTTGATAGAGCACAGAGCAGGGGTGCCAACCTAAATAAACTATTGGGGGACCCAGGTAACCCCTGCCCCACATAATTGATCATAAGACGTGGAGCATGCACACCATTTGAATGGCAATTCCACTCAACTGGGGGGGCTGGACCCCTCAAATATTTTATTGGGGGGAGCCAAAGGTACCTTGATCCCTATGAGTTGGCTCCTATGACACAGAGTGAATAAGAAAAGGATCAGCTTTTTTAATGCACAGATACTAGGCCAGTATTGGGTCTTATGCACACACCCCTCAAACAAGCTGTGTAGCAGACTTCTTTCTTTCCATGATGGGAAGGACCCTGTGGACACATGGAATGTCTCTGTGGGTGTATGTTCACCCACTGGTGCCACATTGCTCACCCCTGAACTAAGGACAAGTATTGTGGCACATGACTGCTTAATTGATTGAAGCCTGCCTCCCAGAAGAAGAAAACAGCTGCTGTTGAAGTGAGCAGGCTGTAAAGTGGAAGACAATACACAGGGGTGTAAATGCTGCAATTGTGCAGACTCATTAACATACGTAATATAACCCTAAGACTGCAATTTGAAGAGAAGAGTTGCTGAATGGCTAATGCACAGTAACTGATTGCAACAGAGCACCTGCGGATACATGTATAGAAAAATAACAAATGAGATAGTGTCAATGCAACCTCAGTTCACTTCTGCAGGAGGACCTTTGCCTTAGATACCTCTTCTAACCAGAATGATCAGATTATTCCCCTGACCGTGCAATCAATCTACTTAGAAGTTAGGCTCATTAAATAAATTGGTAATTACTCCCAGGTAATTGTGTACAGGAATGCAGCCCAAATATGCTGTTGCTAGTTTCTGTTTCTACTCCAGTCATTCATGACAATGAACCAGAATAGAAGCCTGGAAGATCCAGTGAATGAGTGAGTGAGGAAATAAAGACTGTTTCTGATTTATGAGGGAGCAGGAAATAATTCCATGAGGCCCTCTATAATGGCTAGAACCTATGTCATATAGGTAACATAGTGTTGTGAGTGGTTGAGGGCTTAGGCTGTATGCCTGTCCCTCTTCTAATTCCTGGATGCAGCTGGAATAGCCAGGCCAGTTTCTTGGTAATGCCTCACCAAGCATGTGGGTAGGCCTCCCCTCCCTCAACTGGCTGGTAGTTAGAAGGACAAAAGCCAGAGTTTTGTGAGAGAGAGCTGGGCTAGAAGCAAGAGGCATGCAGAAGCCTGAGAGGGAGAGACATACTTGATATCTGCTTGAATCCAAGGCTGTGACTATGGGATACACAAGACCTTCTCAGGGCATTAATGCTCTGAGCCCCTCCATTGTAGGCTCAGATTGAATATATGTGTAAATAAACCATATATCATAAAGACACCACAGTCTCCGCTGTCCCTCATTACGAGGAAACTGAACCCTGGGTCTGTGCCTGCAACCCCTGGAATCTTGCACCACTCATAGATTGGGATGGCACACAACAATATTCAAATCTCATTAAAATTGGCTTACATATCAACGTGCAATAGAATACAGGCCCGGCTCTAGGTGTAGTCCCGCTGGTGCGGGGTGCCAGGGCGCCGGGCTGGCAGGGGGGCGCTGCGCGGCAAAGCCGCGTGGAAGCCATGCTGCACGCTGCGAGGGCGGGGGCGCCAGAGCGATCTCAGCGCCAGGGCGCCCGACCTGCTTGAGATGGCCCTGATAGAATACAATGGATCTATTCAAATATCTGCCTAAAATGAGTCTGAAGTACTAGAACTAATTGGAAATAAGTGGATTATTTCAATTATTATGAACTGACTCCTAAGCCACTGCAAAGAAAGTACTACAAAAGTCAGTCTTCCCTTCCAGAGATGTTTTGAAAATGAAGTAGGGGGAGGGGAAGACATTCGTACAACAGGGATTAATGTCAGTTGGAGTGAAATAAAAGGAAGTTAACTTTAAGCAAAAAAGGGGGGACTTAAAAGGAAACCAGTAGTAGATCATATAGAGTTTGTTTTGGCCTGTACTGCTGCCTACGAATTCTTGACCTTGGTGCAAAAAGAGCTATAATCTGCGCTGCAACTCCTCCACTCTTAAAGTCTTTGTAAGTGTGACTCATAGTAAATTTTCAGCATTAAACATGTTTACTACATCAAACTGCATGATACAGAAAAGTTCACAATGTCATTTTAATAGATCCGCAAATGTTGGATATCTAATGCATGTTTGGAGTCAGTGTTTCTTTGCCTTCTGCGCCTGACCATCAAACACCAACACAACGTTCTTGAAAAACAGATATTATGTTGCAACTAGGGTTGCCAAGTCAACAATTAGGAGATTCCTGTCTGTTAAGGGTTATATAGAACGAACTAATATTTTTTTCTCAGATACAGCTTTCCTACTTAACAGTTCAGCTATGACAGGAGAAGCTGGTATTTGGGCAAATTCCCAAATATTTCACTCATGCAGCATAATCCCATGCAAGTTTTTCAGACCCGCTCAGTTCAATTCATAAACTGCATATACACGCAGCCTTTCAAACATATAGGGCTTGTTTTTTTCACAGTGTGCTTTTGTACGTAACGGTTTGCGATTGTACACACCTTCAAACAATAACTTCCTCTAAAGCAGCAGCTACTATCTGTGTTGTCTATGCACACCGGTGGGCATGTTTTTGAACTAGTGCACACTGGTGTTCTCTAGACCCCTCTCCTCAATTAGTATGTCCGCTGAGTTCAGGTACTTTTCGCCCTTTCAAAAGAGAGAGGCTGGAAACTGGTGTGCCGATACACTGGTATTCAGAAGTATACAGAGGTGAGTAAGTCACTGTACTGTTTCCTATTTTACTTATTTCGTTCGTTGACAAATTAAACATGGTGAGGGGGAGTGGCACAGCCCTGCAATGTCAGTAGGTCTACCCCAGTAGGAGGTGACCTGACAAAGCACTCTCTCTGTACACACATCTGGAGCAAGTGCTTGAGAAGTGCATGCTAGGCACAAAGCAGGTTGCAACGGTTTCAGCAAAATGTTCTTTGGATTAGCAAATAGTGCAAGATGGGGATGGCATTGGGATGATGTCATGCATAGGTAAAGGTAAAGGGACCCCTGACCATTAGGTCCAGTCGTGACCGACTCTGGGGTTGCGCGCTCATCTCGCATTATTGGCCGAGGGAGCCGGCGTATACCTTCCAGGTCATGTGGCCAGCATGACAAAGCCGCTTCTGGCAAACCAGAGCAGCACATGGAAACACCGTTTACCTTCCCGCTGTAGCGGTTCCTATTTATCTACCTGCATTTTGACGTGCTTTTGAACTGCTAGGTTGGCAGGAGCTGGGACCAAGCAACGGGAGCTCACCCCGTCACAGGGATTCATGCATACAGCACTCCAAAAAGGTACCGTATATTCCGGCGTATAAGACGACTGGGCATATAAGATGACCCCCAACTTTTCCAATTAAAATATAGAGTTTGGGATATACTCGCTGTATAAGAAATACGACCCAGCGTATAAGACGACCCCCGACTTTTGAGAAGATTTTCCTGCATTAAAAAGTAGTCTTATACGCAGGAATATACAGTACCTGAATCCAGCACTGGCTGCACATTATCACACAGTGTGTACACACACCCATAGATAAAGGAGCTATCGTGGCAACTGCTCTTGCTACAAGGAAGAAACATTTACTAAAACTAAAGGAGGACAGGGGGGGAAAGTCCACCATAATATTTGTACTGTGAAAAGTTGTAGGATTCCAGTAGGAAGCTAAGGACATGCACAGATTGGAAGTGAAGCTTCCTTGAAAAGGGAGGAGTGCAGTTAGCATAAATGCCACGGTGCATCTGCAGCAGCCACAACTCAACACCTTCCAGCAGTTTTATTAAAGTGCTAACCAAGTCAGTAGGTGCTATGGCTTTTTAATAGTTATTGAAAAGTACAAAGGTACTTTCACCCTATGCTTTTAGATACTTTGACGGAACTGTTTTTAGAAATTGTTTCTTTAGCCATGGATGGATCAAGCTGTTAAATGGAGGGATACTGAGAGATACAGATTTGAACAGCTCTGCTCATGTTATAAACTGCAAAATGTATCTGCTTAGTACATAATCTGGTTGCTTTGTCAGAATTATGAGAACATCAGCGTTAAATAATGTTTAGTCCACAGTTGCAAATAAAGTTTTGAAAACACACTGTAAATTATATTTTAAACCTCAAAAACAAAAAAAATGGTGTCAATTGGGGCTCTAAAGACCATATTTTTAAACAGGCCCTTGTCCACAGTACTAGGACTCTATGTTTGCAGATGCAATGCACCAAGCCATGGTATCCCCATTCCCTGCTTCTTAGCAACGTATGCACAGAGCTGTCATGCCCCTTGGTATAGTGGACGAGGAACACAGGGGAGCAAAGCTCTGATACTTCTCTGCATAGAAAGAGCAATGGTGTAATATGCCAGGACTTCATATGCCAGAGTTGTAAGGTTTTTTGGGGGGGGAGGGCAAAATGGAAAGGCTCACCCAGTGACTAGCTCAAGTTCACTCAGTGAGTTTGATGTCTGAATTGAGATGTGAACCTAAGTCTCTCCAGCCCAAATCCAACACGCAAACCAGTACACACAACACATACCCGTTGCCAGATCACTATTCTATGACTGCCATAGATGATCTTAATAAAATGGGTTTTACACTACGTACTGCTGCTCTTTGGTGGAGTGTAGGTGTATCAACAAGCTGCCTGCATTTTTGCATTTTCCTCAGGGAGCGTGGCTGTGGGAACTGTCATGAGAAGCTCCTGCACTTCAAAATGTACTGCTACTTGTTATGCCATGGCCTTCAAAATGGAAATAACGGAAGCATCAGAGTAAGGACATGATGTAAGTGAGTGGAAGCACGCCACTTTCTTGCTTAGGAACCAAATCTTCTGGAGCCTGTTCCGCACTCCTTTGCTATTGGGCATTCTGAAGTGTCTTGGCATCAAGGGGTTTTCCATAGGAGGGTGGTTCTGTCCAAAGAGGGCTCCTGTGCAGCTCAGAAGGCTTACTACCCAGTTTGATCAACATGACTACTATCTCTCAAATAATGAAAGTTATCTTATTGAAATTCTAGCTGTTATTAAGTCAACAGGATGAAGTATTTTTTTTTGATAAACAAGTTACTGTGGTCACTGACAGGAATTGTGCTCAATGAGTGAATGTCTTGCCAGCCAGTCATTAAATATTATTAACTGTGCTTCCAAAGATAGTATCCTTGAGGAATGTAGTCATTTCAGTTTCTCAGAGTTTGCTCCTCAGTTTTCATACTGAGTATCTTCATATCTCCACAGTGAGAAAGCAAAACTAAACAAATTCTCAAATAAATGAAGAAGCAGGTTAAGGTGGCAGAGGCATTTTGATAACATGCATATAGTATTTGGTTTGAAATAGTAAGTCCTATTGAAGTGGTTCCTATGGAGCAACATCCTGACTTGTAGTACGGGGGGGGGCTGTAAGCAAGGGGAGAGAGGTATGGGCCCCTCAACCAATCAAACCGGAAGGTCAGCTTACGAGAAAAGTAGTTTGCAGAAGGCTAATGCCACTGCGAGGCGTTTGGAGTCAGCAAATCATTGTTCTGCAAGAAACACTTGGGCAACCTAAAGCAGAAAACCGCGCGGACTATGTGCGAGGCGAAACGGGTGAGAGATGCATTACTTGGGCAGAAAAGAGCTACCCTTAATCCGACAATAATAAATGGGACATAGAATCTAGGCAGCCTATTAGAGCCGAAGTCTTGGCTACACAATGCATCTCTTTCCGCTTCGTTTGCTGCCGCATTGCTTCTGGCACCGACTGCTGAGCGACAAACAGAGCCTAGAGGATACTTTGTTCGGTTCCGCTAACTGCTGACACCCCAGCCCTGCTCCACACTCGGATCTCACTCATTAAGCTTAATGAAGCAAGCGCAGCGCTCGGCTCCGGAACTCCTGCAGAGCAACACCTCCGAAGGAGGAGAGGCGCTCAGGTCCGCGCGCCCCGCCCCGCCCCACCTTGGCCCTCCTTACAGGACCCTTGTGGGGTTTCGTGGGGCGGAGACCTTTGATCTGCCCTAATCTGAAATAATGTAAGGGGCACAGAAGTCCCCGCAGCCCTGATTTACTGGAACCGTGTTCAGGAGGTTACCCAGCGCAGGCAGACTTGGGAGCAGGCGCCTTTAGAAACGGTGGAACTGACTACTGTACTAAACAAGCCCAGCAAAGAAAGAAATTACGGTGTACCACAGAGGTGCGCACTGCGCAGAGACGAGATTTGCTCCCCACGGTTATTCCTGTGCAACATCTCTCTCTCTCTCTCTCTCTCTCTCTCTCTCTCTCTCTCTCTCTCTCTCTCTCTCTCTCTCTCTCTCTCTCTCTCTCTCTCTCCCTCCCTCCCTCCCTCCCTCCCTCCCTCCCTCCCTCCCTCCCTCCCTCCGATCCATGCACACACACACCCCTTTTCCCCGCGTCTCCTCCTTCAAAGACTTTAAGTCAGGCTCACTAGCAAAGGGCCTTTTAGAACTGAGCGGCACAATATCAATCAGTAGAGTTAGAACAAAAGCCCGTATCTCTCTCCTTTGCAGGCGTACATTGTTTTTGCGCGCGCACGTTTCTTAGCAGCTCCCTAGACATGGGACTGGTTCCAAGTTCACCAAAAGTTGAAGTATAGGTGGGAGAGAGCGGAGAGGAGGGTTTTGTTCGGGCTCCTAAACAAGCTCAAAACAAACTTGAAACGTGCTTCCCTCTTCTCCCCTCAGCCCCGGGGCCGGGCCCGCTCCACCATAGCTTCAAAGCAAAGGGCAACAGCTACCGGTTCCAAGGCAAAGGGTAGCAGATGAAGGTTGTTTTGATTTTTAAACGCCTGCTGGACGGGCCACCACAAAGCTGAGCCCGGATAGAATGGAAAGGGACGGTTTTGTTTAAAATCAACACAGTGTGGATGGCCTTGAACAAGTCACATTTTCAACCTCGGTTCCCCCATCGGCAGCGAAAAGAGAGGGGAAGGAAAAAGCTTATTAACGACCAACATCTCCTGTACTGGTGTTATTTCAGTTACTGCATCCCGCATACGACTTTGAAAAAATGAGAATATTATTTTGCTGTGAAACCCCGCAGTTTGATCTTTTTTCTCACAGTTGGTATCCATCTCTGGTAAGAGGCCGTTTGCGCTGATTAAACTTTACATCCCCAGAATTCCGGGATGCTGTCTATCTCAGGGACGCCTTGACATTTTGAAGTAGCTCCTATTTGGTCCTGCCATTCTGAGGTGGTGGAAAGGAACACACCCGGATAACTCCCTTCCTCCTTTCTGTCAGAGAGATGGACTTTTGCCACAGACCAGAATGGAGAAAAATTAAGGAGCGCATCCTTTCCTTTGGCTTACTAATTAACAAATGAAGAGCTCCTTAATTTTCCATATCACTGACAGACCAGGCACCCAGCACATTTAAACTGAGTAATACTTCTGTCTCCCGCCAGATTGGTCCCATTAACTTCAGTGGACCCTAAACTGAACTTGCTTCCAAGGTCCTAGTAAACTGGACTGTGAGAAAAGGATTGAGTTCCTCTCTAGATCTGAATGCAGCTTTATCAGAGGACAAGACACAAGGCCTTGGATGAAACACAGAATAAACCCAGTTGTTCCAGGCTTAGCACCAAATACAAGTAATTAATGCTCTATAATCTATACACCCATTTTGTGTCAAAAACCATTTTTTTAACTGAAGAGGTTGGCTGGTTAATTGGGACATGAAAGCTTGGGCTACCATACATTTGTTCATCTTTAAAGTGCAACAAGACTCTTTTTTCTTTTCTTTTTTTTTGCCTTTGCTGCATTGTATTATCAAGACTACTCCACTTTAAATGATAGCCACTGTTAACAAATATGGGCCTAGAGCCACAAAATCCTTTCAATGAGAATTGAATGGGCTCCTTGGAAGGAAAGGTGGGATAGAAATCTACTGATTAAATTTTTAAAAAATTGCAACAAGAGTGGAGTAATTTAAAATAACAAAAATAGATATGGTGTTTGTTTCATTTATGTACCACCCTTCATCACAAGATCTCCGGGCAGTTTGAAGAATAAAATACTTGTTTGCCAGACGGCAGGACTAGAATCAAGGGTAGAAACCGCAAGGGAATAGATTTTGGCCAAACATTAGGAGACACTTTCTAACTGCAAAAGGCTGTTCCATAGTGGATGAGACTGCCTCTGGTTGTGATGGGTTCTTCTTCCCTGGAAGTGCTTAAAGCAGATGCTGGAGGTCAGCCTATCAGGGATTCTGGTAAGGAAAGGCATTGCCGATCCTGCATTAATCAAGGGGCTTGGGCTAGATGCTATCCAATGCACCTTCCAATAACATTGCCACATCATTAAAAAAATAGCAAACAAATATAAGCATCTAAGAGCAACACGGTTTTCTGTCCTTGCATTTTAACATTGACAGCTATATTTTGTCAACTTTAATTCTCTGAAAGGAGAATTAGAGACATGCTAAAGTTAGATCTTCCTCATGTTATTGGAGGCCTAAATATGAGAGTTTTGTATAAATAAAGTCTGGTGAGGTGAAGAAGAAAGGAGGAGGTATAGGACAGCAATTCAACTTCGGAGGCGTTTGCACCAACAATAAAGCTGTTTTGCCAATATCTGGGAGGTGAACTGTACACAAGAGAACTGGAAGATGAAGAGACCAGAACTAAAGGCTTCACACCTGTTGTATGGGGTCCTCAGGAGCAAAGCCTGGCTGCCCGTGCAACTGTCCGTGGGGGTGTGGCAGCCATAGACAGGAGGAGGCACCGAATATTGCTGGTCACCTGCAGACAAACCATAGAGAAGTTACTACCCCACAGCAGGGCTGATTTTCATGCTCAGAAGGGTTAATGCAGGGGTTCCCAAACTAAGGCCCGGGGGCGGATGTGGCCCAATCACCTTCTAAATCCAGCCCATGGACGGTCCAGGAATCAGCATGTTTTTACATGAGTAGAATGTGCCCTTTTATTTAAAATGGATCTCTGGGCTATTTGTGGGGCCTGCCTAGTGTTTTTACATGAGTAGAATGTGTCCTTTTACTGTATTTAAAATGCATCTCTGGGTTATTTGTGGGGCATAGGAATTCGTTCATATATTTTTTTCCAAAATATAGTCCAGCCCCCCACAAGGTCTGAGGGACAGTGGACCGGCCCCCTGCTGAAAAAGTTTGCTGACCCCTGTAATGTGACATCCTGTAAGCTAGAGGAAGGGTTTTTTCTCATGCTCAGGGCAGGGGGCACCTGAGTCTCCAATTTGGAACCGATAATTATTTCCATTTTCAGTAGATATTTCATCATTGAGTAGAACAGAGCTAATGCCTATAGTTATTTCTAAGCTGTGTAGTTGTTGACAAAAATCTTACGGAAAACAGGCAAACACTACTTTGTTTTTGCAAGTGTTCCGTCAGATCCCCAGTTCTGTGAGAGCTATCGGATGATAAAGCCTTAAAAATCTCCCTTCAACCATAAACCTGCAAAGTGCTTTTTTCTCAGCCTCCCATTTGTCACATGGAAGTAAGACCATAGGAAGCTGCCCTATACCAATTCAGATAATTTATTCATCTAGTTCAGTATTGCCTATAACACTACATTGACTGGCAGTGTTCTCCAGGATTTCAGACAAGGGCCTTTCCCACCTCTACCTACAGAAGCGAGCCAGAGATTAAATTTGGGACTTTTTTGTATGCAGCACGATTACTCTGGTGCAGGGGTCAGCAAACTTTTTCAGCAGGGCGCCAGTCCACTATCCCTCAGACCTTGTGGGGGGCCAGACTATATTTTTGGGGGGCAATGAACGAATTCCTATGCCCCACTAATAACCCAGAGATGCATTATAAATAAAAGGACACATTCTACTCATGTAAAAACATGCTGATTCCCGGACCATCCGCGGGCTGGATTTAGAAGGTGATTGGGCCGGATCTGGCCCCCAGGCCTTAGTTTGCCTCCCCATGCTCTGGTGTATGCAGTAATACTGGCCAACTTTATATGGCTGTCCCAAACATGACTTTATTAGGAATTGCTCCCAGGTAATTGTGTACAGGATTGTAGCATTAAGACTTCCAATATTTGAAACACCTTTTGTAAATGCTAAGAGCATCATCCAAGCAAAAGACACTATCAAGCTTGAAATCCCAAGATAGTTTCAATGGGATTTGCTGGATTTTGACTGCTTTATGCTCTGAATATTTAGTCAATAATATTACAATAATGTCCAGCATGTTTATTCAGAAGTAATCCTTACTGTATTCAATGCAGGTTGTTCCACTCTTACACTGGAATAAATCCCACTGAGTTCACTGAGACACTTAGGCGCAGTCAGGCCTACCGGTAGGTGTGCACTATTGAGGTCATATGAGCTTCAGGAAATCTACACTTGCCTAGGCTATGATTAATGTACTTTTATGTGCACAAGACCACATTTGTGTTCCGTTATCAATGGTGTAATTTCTGAGAAGGTATTTTGAACAGCAGTGGAGTTTTTATGGGCAGACCACTGTCATCCTGATCATGATTATCAGTACCACTAACCTGTTCGCTACTTATTTGTCTCAAAACTACTTCCGTTTGGTTCCTAGAAGCCTAAGTAGTTACCTAGAGACGTCTGCTGGACGATGGGATCCTCGTGCTTGAAGGAGTGGTTTGTAAACTGCGCGGCGTGGTGAGAGGGGGTGTGGCCATAACTTGGAGTTCCATCAAACGCCACCGTGCCGTAACCTGCCAAGAGAACAACGTTGTCAAGAACCAGGAGTTGAACTTTCTCATGAAGCGGCTTCCTGCAAGAATGTCCCCTCCCCGGACAGGCAGGCGTCGAAAACCTGAAGCCCCCGCTGGTGGCTACTTCCTTCGGGAAGAAAGAGTCTGCTCAATGAACCCAGATAAACCCACGGCGTGACCAAAATAGTTCTCTCTGTGTTTATGACTGTGGTGCGAGTCCATTCTAAATCTGGTCTTTGGGGCTGTTTGCGTCACTTTCTCCGTCATTCCTTAATTCCTGAATTAGCATCCGAGCTCGGCCTAGTGGAAGGTAACTCTTTCTTCCCATAAACATCAGCACACAGGCTGCTAGTGGCCAAGAACTGCTGAGGGGAATCATTGGGTGTTAAGAGATCCTTTTACATGCGAGGCGCATGTCTAATTACTTTCCCCCCGCTGTGCCTGCCTCAATTCTTTTTTTGTAAAATGACGGCAATGCCGCTTCTCTCTGTCTCTCTGGGAGCAAGGAGGACTGAGTAGGACGCGCTCAGGCACGCGCTGCAGGAGCTGTGGGCAGGGGGGAGAATCTTACAGTTCTAAGCACTTTATTTTTTAACGTTGATCTCAATGTGACTTGCCCCCAAGTCATAACGAGATCATAAGTTTGTTTACTAGGAAATGACTTGTGTTTGGAAATCTAGGTGCCAAATAGGCTGTTGGGATGGCGAGTCTCAAAGGTTGTTGTCAAGACTAGTCAAGCCTGGGATCGATGCTTCGGTGGGAAATTAGGAGTCAGGCGTTTTGGCTACGCCTGGAAAGGGCAGGCCGGTCGCTTCTCGCAGTGAGCGATGCTTTCATAAATTCTTCCTCATATTTAAGAGAAAGTCCCCCGTCTGTAGAGCAAACTCGTCTGCCGTTTCACATGTAAAAGGTACCCTTTAATCTCGCTCTCTCTTAACTTCTCACTTATATTATAAGATTAACTTTCTGAAGAGCCTGCAATAAAAACGGCAGGCCGTTAAATGAAAAATAGCCTCCTACTTTAAGCGAAAATTGCTCGCTCAAATAATAATAAACAGCCTATTTAAAAAAAAAACCGGAGTGAATTCAGATGGAAACGGATCGCCTCTAGTGACCTCAGGGTGACACCGAATCGTAAATCAGGCGTTTGGACACCAACTTTCATTAATTACTTGGAGCCAGTTAAACAACTTCAGCTAAAAAGTAATTACAAAGTAATATTATCTTTGAGGCTTCTCGGCTCATCAGCATTTACCCCAAGACCAAAGAATGTTTAGTGTAGCCCTTATGAGATCTACCCTTGGTTTCCCAACCACACGTTATGTTGACTTAGAAATATATTTTAAACTCTATGCTTGCAAAGTTCTTAGTTATACTATACTTAAAGACTAGCGTCTTCTCAACCCCCCCCCCCCTTTCAAAACCACCGTTTATTTAGAGAACACCAAACTGGCGGCATGGGGGCAGGCAAGATTGTGCAACACACGCAGAGAGGGAAAGCACCGCTGCACACTTTCCTGTGACATGAGCTTTCCTAGGGCAACAGCCTACTTCGCTAGATGCATCTGGCGGACTCCTGATGGAGCGACCGTTCTTTCAATAAGCAGTAGATCGGGGGTGATCATGATGGATATTAGACAGATTGTGACAGAACTCGGACGAGAAGGGCGAAAGGGAAATTCTTCCCGACCACTCAATGACAACCCAAATAAAGGCAAAAACACATAAAACACAGAAGGTTCTTGTAGAAGACAATTTAGACCTCTAGTCTTAAACACATATCTGTGTACTGAGAACAAACATCCTTAGTATGTTTACGCAGAAGTACTATTGATTTCCTAAACGTGATCCCTGGTAAACTTGCCCACGCTTCAACCATCCTTGATAGTGAAAACCCATTGAAATTCATTGGATGAAATCTGGACGCCACCCGCGTTGGTTTATTCTGCCTGTGAACCGATTTACGTACCGATTGGAACGGAACTTATGTTATTATTTACAAATTTAGGAAATCGGAGTACCGGGCCCTTTTGCTTTAGTGTAAATAAGACCCGGAACGTGAAGGCATTTGCTTAAGAAGTAAATCTCACGGCTTTTAATGGAACTTGGCTCGAGAAAACAATGATTCGATCGTACAATTAAGCTCTTGTCCTAAAGTACTGTTGTGCTGGCCTCCTGGAGTGCCACATTGATGCCAATGGCACTGATCCAGATGAAAATTATCTACGCGGATTGCAACTTTTTTGCTTTAGGATCTCAGCATAAAGTAGATTGGAGTACCTGCTTCCGGTATAAAATGTTTGCAGTGGCTCCTATTCTTGCAAACTTTTACAGTGAGGTAGATTTTACAGTAAAATAGCTAGATTTGAATCGATCTGTTTCCACTGAAGTCAGCAGGACTAAAAGCCGGTCCCGAACCTGAACTTATTTCTGCTGAAGTGAGTCTAAAGGCCGCCTAGTTGGAAGCAAGTTTCTTTGTAGCACGATATTTCCTCAGCAACTGTTTTCTCGAAAGCAAGAGTCACTGTGCTCAATTGGGCTTAATCTCGAGCAAGTGCGCATAGGGTTGCAGCTCCAGTACAGTATATCCTAGATCTGGGTGTAAATGGGCTTAAATCACAGTGTTTACAGTGATATGGAATGGGCTGCATTCTTATATTGTCCTCTCTGGAAAACGCGGTTTCCTCAAGCGCTTTTGGAAACTGCTCTTCCCCACCCCTATCCCTGCCACAGGGGTGCAAAAATGTTTGGGCCTGAAGGGCAAGGCAGAGAGTTCCCTCCGCAAGAAGCGAAGGAAGGTACCCAGCACTGTTCTCCCCTTGCCAGTCGGCCAGCGGTGGAGCAGGGAGCGGGAAGCGCCTCTCCAAGACTGCTGCGTGCGCCTGGCGCGTTTTGTGGCGCGCAGCCTTCCTTTTCCCCCCCGGCGCACGGACGGCGTTGACAGCCGGTGCCCAACCCTTGCACTTCCCTGCTGCAGCTGTCCCGGCCTTCTTTATCTCCGCTCATAACCCACAAAGCAAAGGTTTGCCTCCTCCCTTTCTCCCTCCTCTTTCCTTTTCAACTTTCCCCGAAGCACTGACACTTCAGATCTGTTCGTTACTCTTGGCCCAGCGTGCAACTTTATTGGGTGACCTTCACAATTCGACTCGGAGCAGAATGATGTTTTGGCCACATTTTCCGGTGTTGCCTGACCCACAGCTTCAGGAATGCGATAAGGGGACTGAGTTCTGAACCAGCCCTCTGATAGCGAGGGCTCTTTAATTAGGACTTTATCGGAGGCCGGGCTGATTAAAATGTGCTGAAAATAATTGAGACCTGGACATCTGGCGGAGAAGGCAAATCTTCTGAAGGGATACAATTGTTGGAGGAGCCCAGCTGCATGGAAGAATAGAAGCGACGGGGGAGGGGGACGCGGACGGGGCAAGAGATTCAAAGCAGGAAGGTTTCCCCCCCCCATCCTTGGCAAAACCGTCAAGGTAATATCTTTCCCACGGTGGAAAACTCGTCTGAAACCTAAACTTCAACCTTGACTGATTCAAAGCAAGAACATTATATTCGTGCCCAAAACATTGTTGGCCAGCTTCCCCAAATTCTTCCCAGCCACCCAATGAAACCTTGGTGTCCTGCCATAGTGCTCTCCACTGCCCTCTCTTGCATTGGCCTGGTTCGAGACGCTGGTGGTTTGTTTTTATTCTGGATTATCGTTAAATTTCTTCTCTACATTTTTTTTAAATCATACTCTTCCTCACCGTTGGTCTTGTGATGCAGTAATTAAAACAAACCCAGCATATTGTTATCACCCACTTTCTCACTTTCCAGTATATAAAGATCGGGGATCTAAGTTTGAATCTAAGGTATCTGGACGAACCTGTCACTCATCAGGACCAGGACTCACGTTGCCAAGAAACCCATATTTCTCAATGCGCCCTTTTGAAAATCAAAAGTATGGATGTACTTACTTTCATCATATCAGAACAACAGTTATAAGAACTCGAATTCTTACTTTACAAGCATTAACTGCCCTACCGAAGTAAATTATTTTCTTTCGCTATTCTGATTTAGTATAATATATAGCCTCTGGCTTCTGACAGAATTACAGTGTCTTGGACGTAGGACGTATGGACAAAATGCACGCCTCCAAAAGCGATTTCTCATCATTAAACAAGGCGAGGAGAACTAATGCAGTTGTGGAACTTCTATTTAACACTTTTCAACAACACTAATCTGATTGATTAAAAACAGAATATAAACGTTGCTGTTGATTAATGTGTCCACGGGAAAGCATGGATTTAGGCTAAATTGTGCTAATTTTCCCTGCATTCTTTTAATGTTAACAATTACATTTCAACTCTTTTCCTATATCTATACACTTCAGCTAATCTATAAAGATTCTTTTGCAATAACTGACAACAAATATCTTTCTGGTCTCACACACAAAAAGGTGTAAGAAGGGATGTGAATTTGAATCGACAAATGATAAAGTGATATAATGCAAAACAATTCTAACTGCAATGAGAGAATTCCAAAGCAATGTTCTTCAAAAAAAATTACTGTGTATATTATATATGTTCACAGGTATGTGCATGCGTACATACTGGGAGAAAGATACACGAAGAACATGCAATTGGGTCAACATAGCAATAGAAGTACTCTGAGGTTCTAATCACTTATATCTGAGTTTGCTTATTTCCTTCGCCTTCCCAATCGATTTTCCTTTTGTGTTGTGTATTTTCAAATTGCAAGTCTTTGTCTGGGAGCTTTTTCTGAATGAGGAGTGGAATAAAAATAATATCTAAATGAAAATAAATGAAAATCAACTGGTGGCAAACAGGTTGGCAGTTCACATCAAAAGAAATTGAATTGCACTTCTGTTCCATTCTGACAGTTCTGATTAATTTAACTACTCTCCCCCATGATACACAGAAACCCACACATTATATAGGAATCGTCATCATCATGTGGAATTCGCTAAGGAGTCAGAAATTGTCAGACCCAATAACCAAACATCAGCATTCCAGTAGGGCAGGGTCCATAAAAAATTACTATTGACCCATATGCAAGAAATTGATTGGGGGGGAGGGAGAGAGGTTAACTGTTATTTAGAAAAGGAGTGTCTTCCCAAAATAATGAAAGAGATTGCCTCCCTAACCTAACATTTTGCAGGACAAAGCTCTAGGTCTTGAAACCCGCCAACAAGGTAACACTTCCTAAAAATGATTTTTAAAAGTTCTCTCTCTCTTCACTTTATCCATGGAAGTGTTACAAATTTTAGCCATGCTGATTTGGTAACTTCCTTAAAATATTGATAAACTGAGTAGTTTCGTGCAAAAGTAAAACTTGGAGAACTGTAAGAACTGCGTGAACTACTGTGAACTGTTAATTCGATTAAATGAATTCTTACTGGAAATTACTCATATTTTGGGCTGCTCTGCATTGTTCAAGAACCGCATTTTCAAGAGACAATTGCAAAGTAAGCGAAAGGAGGTCCTTCGCTGTTCTCAAAGATGCCTTCCCTCCAAGACACTGTTGAGAGCCTCAGTCTGTGTTGTATTGCAACAGATCAAGTTACAGAAGCAAACACGAGTAATTATGGAATTCACAACAAATGATTCTCTGGAATTCACCAATAATTATATAGTACTTCCACTTCGTGCATCTGCTAAAGTAGGCTATTGACTAGGAAAACTCAGGGCACAATAAACTGTTCAGGTCACAAACAATCCACCTGGAGGTTCCCCCGAATTTATTCGGAGCTGCAGTGTTTAAGGTTAGGTCCCACTAATTCCCAGTAGAGGACACGCCTTTCTCTTTTGCATATAGGAATCTAGATGAAACCAAGAATAATTTAGCATTTTAGTTAAATAATTGTTTCAAGCTGCTTCCAGTTTTACAGTCACCTGTTTTCCTGTTCCTAAATAGACGAGCAGCCGGAATAAGAGAACCAACAGAGCCCCATACGTGTGTCATATATTATATATGACATGCCTCGATTCAAGACAAATTTCCTTGAGCCAATGGGATTCTATATATTCTTATTTGGACGTGTCCTCTACCGCAATCAATAGAATTTATATGTCTAGGTCAATTTATTTGTTTAGGCTGCAGCAAAGTTTCCGAGCTTAACTGTTCTCATAAACCCCCAAGTCTGAAGAGATAATAGTGCAGTCCTACACACGTCTTCTCAGAAGTAAACCCCACTGACTATCCTGGTACTCCCAGGAAAGTGCGTTTAGGATCGCAATTTGAGTCCTATGGATTTCAACAGAACTTACTACTACTACACACTTATTGCTGAGGATGGGGGGTACTGTTTAGTACAGCCTTCCTCTGAGAACTTAGACCTTTTAGACGGCAGCTTTAATATATTCCTTTACAGCTATTGTGTAAAAATTGTTATTCAGTCAAGCTCTGCGCGGGGAAAAAACCTGCCGGGGAAAAAACCCACTGGTTTCAGCACAATGCAGGTTTAGCTTCTCAATATGAGCAGGTCAGCCAATTGCCTAATGTTACCTTTCTCCCACCCCAGCCTTTAAAAAAAAAACGCTGCAAGGAAAAAAAACCCATTATATGGTAATTCCCACCATCTCCAGTGTTTATAGACTGGCAAAAGAATCCTGCGTGCAAGCTGTACAAGGTAGTTTATGGAATTTAGTTCCAGTCAAATCAATCTTAAAATTCCTGTTGGTAAGTGTCATCATAGCTGCCAAGTTTTCCCTTTTCTCGCGAGGAAGCCTATTCAGCATAATGGAAAATCCCTTAAAAAAGGGGATAACTTGGCAGCTATGAGTGTCATTCCCGCGGTTTGGTTTTTATAACATTAACCAAACACTTCGCTGGGTAATCAAAAGCGCAATTATGTACTTGACAGGATATCGCCAAGTAGCACTACAACCTGTTAGCTAAAAATGGAACGAAGTGGGCGTGTGTTCAGGGCACGGATTTTAGAGTTTTACTAACACCAGGCACCACTGGAGTGAGAATATGTAAACGTACGCTAACTGACAGGAAAACTGATATCCCAAAGTGGAACTGTTAAAGATAATTTACACACACATACACGGAGAATTTTTGCACATTGGGTAAGGAAAAACAGCAAGTGTTCTCATAAACTCATTTAGGCTGCAATCCTATGTACAACTACATTCCTGAAGTACAGTTATTAGAAGAAATTAAGTCCTGTTGAACTCAGCATTGCTACTAGGGTGGAGAAGTTTATTTTCCTGAAACACCACTGAATCTCTCTCTTTGAAGGCCACTAGGAAAAGAGAAGTCTGCGGAGTTTATGCCATAGCTGCCAAGTTATCCCCTTTTTTAAGGGATTTTCCCTTATGCTGAATAGGCTTCCTCGCGAGAAAAGGGAAAACTTGGCAGCTATGGTTTATGCTCATCCGGTACTTGAACAGCCGGAAAGGCTAACACTATAAATGGCAGCTACCACAAAATCAGTGCTAAGTGTTCCACTGACTGTACAGTAGTGAATCTGGATCGCAGCACCCAAAGAAGCGCCCGATAACTTCCACCCCCTTCCTTCCAGCTTCACGTGGAGCGTTAAATGTCATAATTGTTACACGTGGCAAGGACCGCAACTGATTAGAACCTCCGACGCTTTGAATTGCAGTTTTGAAGCCCCGAACCCTCAAACCGCTTAATATCGTAGTAATTTCTCTGCATGTGGGGGGGGGGACTATAATTCACAACGCAATATGGATAGGACACAATTAAAGGCATGCCCCCATTGTCGCCTAGCTCGAAAGTATTCACCTGCCGCCTGCTTAATCCGGTACCTATTGCTTTTCCGGTAGTCTGAAATGTGAAATTCCAGAGCGGCGGAACTTCACATTTCTAACAACCCGATTTTTACTTTCCTTTAAAAGCAACTCCCGTTCGATTCCACATAGACATGGCTGTCGTTTTGACTAAGAAGGGGTATATTTACAATGCAGTCAAACCAACAATGCGCATCCCTACAATGGTTAAGATTGCTGGCGTACTCTGTCTGGGCGAAGTACGGCTGAAATCCTATGACAGTGACACTCCCTCGGGAGGAAGGCTGCAGCGTGACTTGCCCCTTGAACTCGGCGGTACTTGCTTTCGCGTGGACTCGCATTGCAGCACGTGTGAGTTGGATGGCCCAGTGTTAACATTCCCACTGAAATATCTAGATATATATATATGCACAGGCCACCGTATATACCAACTCTTTATATAACAGCACACATATAACGCACAGCCCGTGGCTAAATGAGGAGAGTGGGGTTAGCTCAATAGACCGATGATTAGGTCTGCCCGCCTGCGAGACTGGTTCTGATTCGGGTTCCCACGTTTGCCACCGCCGGCTTGTGGTCCAGCAATGGCACCGTCCGACGGGAGCATCTTCCAGCCCTTGCTGTCAATCACTGCGATGGAGGCTAGCGAGAACCCCCGAGGCAGCCAGTCACGCTGGCGCGCATACGCGGCGTGTCCAATGGACGCGGCGGCCTTACCTTGGTTGCGGATGGCTTGCTGGCTCTCCAGGCAGTTGGGCAGGTAAGGGCCGCTGGGGAACATCCTCGCCTGGCTGGCGGGCGCTTGGCTGGGCGGCGGCGGCGGGGGCGCGAAAGGGCCGTAGCGGCAGGCTCCGGCGGTGCCGGTGAACTGGCCGGAGAAGTGCACCGTGAAGGCGCTCAGGCACTGCTCCTCGTGAGCCTCCGTGGCGCTCCAGCTGGGCTCCTGCTTGATGAAGGCCGAGTGCGGCGCCAGCGAGCCGTACGACGCTCCGGGCGGGAAGTCCAGCACAGGCGCCCACTGCGCCGCGCCGCTCACCGGCATGGGGCAGTTACCGTTGCCCGGTAGGGAGGGCACGGCCGGAGGCAGCAGCGCGTTCAGATCGCGCACGTCGGAGCCCATGGCGTCGCCGCAAACTTTCCGCCTCGGCGCCGGGAACCACTCGCTGCCGCCGCCGCCGCTACTGCCGCCGCCGGCGCCGCCGGGGCCGGCGCTGCACTTGCTCCAAGCGCTCGGGCCCCTGCCCGGGTCCGTCTGAAGGCACCAGGCGGCCGAGCCGAGCCCTTTCGGCGACGCGGGGTCCGGGTTGGGCACGCAAGTCCCCGGCTCCAGCCCTGCGGGAGCGGGCAAAAGCGACAGCGCAAGGTTGGTCTCCAGGGTCGCCTTCGGGTCCGGCGGACAGCGAAGTTGAGGAGAGACAAGAGAGACAGAGCGAGTGTGAGGGAAAAGAAAGGCGAGCGAGGTAACAAAAAAAGCCGAGCGTGGGACTGGCGGGAAGCGGCTGAGGGGAAGACCTGGCCTGCTGAAGTGGCTGCGCGGGAGGAGGGAGGCGCGAACTGACTGACTGAGGAGCCGCCTTGAACTTCTTACCTCAGCGGCGGCTTTGCCCTCAAGTCCCCAAAGCTCAGCTAATTGAGAGAGGCGAGCCGCGCGAGGCGGCAGCGGAGGAGGAGGAGGAGTCAGTGGCAGCAGCGGCAGCGCGCGGGAGCTCCCTTCACACTTCGCTCGCCGCCTCAGAAGCACTCACAGCCCCGGGGGCAGGATGGGACAAGGCATTCGCCTCTCGTTGCCGCTCTCCCGCCATTGCGCGGGCGGAGGGGCGGAACACCAAGCCCTCCCGCACCTCGCGGAGTCCTGAATTCAGCCACCCGTCCGAAACACACCCGGGTTTCTTTCCCAGGCAAGCTGGAGGCTGCTGAGGCGAAATGCTCGGAGGCTGGCTTGGCTCAGTAAGCGGCTTAGTTTGCGAAAGGAACTTTGACAAGGCTCAGGGAGAGAAAGGGCACTTGGAAGCGAAAGATGCCCAATTCAGCGCCCGGCCATTCCAAGGAAATGCCCCTCCCTGGATGAAACCCTGGGAGACAGGGCGGACAAAGCTGAGCCAGGCTATTCCCACGGGCCCACATAACACCTGTTCTCAATAATCATCTTGCAGTGGTAAAAACAAAACAAAACTAAAAACCGATCTTGTAGTATGGCAGTCCTTACACTTCGGAACTCCCTGCCCCTTGACATCCGTCATGAACTTTCGGAGAGCTGCTTAAAACATTTAGGCCAGCCTGTCAGGACATGGAGAAGTTATGTGTGTTTTGATTTATGTTTAGCTTATTGCTGATTTTAGTTTTTGAATGTTTTGATACCGGCTTTTAACTGTATCTATTAATAAGGTTCTCTTGGGGTGGGTTGTAAACCGCTTGGAGGTTTTATTACAGTCAAGCGATGCTCAAAATTTGTTAAATAAGACGGACCAGGAGTTTTAAAGCATGCCCTGCCTGCAATAATCCTAAACACGAGGTGCTGGGAATTATAGCTCTGTGTGAATTGTAGCTCTACAGTTCCCAGGATTCTTTAAATGCATGCTGTGTCTTGGCAGTATGTCCGTCCATCATCTAGAAGCACACAATGATTTAATTTGAGAAGTTCTTAAATTAAAGACATCCGATTGGGGTCGCAGATTCCCCTAATGCGCCCAGGGTTAAGTGGCACAAATATACTCCATCCTCTTCTTCTTCATCTCATATTCATTAGATTGGCCGGCTGCCATCCGAGAATGCTTCTTCCTGAATTTCACTGGAGGTCGAATCCTGCTTTAGGGCTCCCCCCGTGTGCTTTTATGGAAGCTGGTCTAGCTAACGATGGCCTTAAGGAGTTGGTGAAGCTCATCTTGCAGCTCTACCTCTGAGCTGCGAAACAGGAAACCTCCGATTCGAATCTCACCTCAGCCAGGAGGTCTCCCTCCCTCAACATACGTGGGTGTCCATCACCTTCCGAGCCAGTTAGACGAATTACAACCCGTTTCTAAGAACTATCAAGGGCACCGAACACTATATAAATGCTAGTAGATGTGCAGGTGTCAAGAAGGTGACAACCACTGAAAAGAGGGAAAGGGGGACTCTGGCGATGTTTTAACAGGAAAAGTAGAACGAAAGGGAGAGTGTTTTTTAAAGTAAATCACTGCTTCCTTCACACTCCGTGAGCCCGGTAGTTGTGTTAATATACATCAGGACAGTAAAAACAATGAGGGCGAATTCTCACTTCAACAGGATTTAAAGCAGTTGTTGGCATCGGTGGCCTGTCCTGTGAGACAATGGATTGCGCCTTGGAGGGTGAAGTCAAACCGCTAGAGAATCACAGCGCCTGTTGTGGCTGCGGAGACCAGTAACTCATAATTGCTTTTGCTGCGTTAACAGCACAGAAGTGACTTTCCTGGGGCGCCAGCCTGCGCAGTGTGTATGGAGGTCCTGGGCTGCCCAGAATACAAGACTTCTTGGCCTCGCTGATGTGATCCAAAGGAAAGCAGAGCAAAGTTTGGCACCAGTTTGGCTGCAAGAGTTGCCGGAAGAAGACGCCATCCAGCCGTCCTAGGGACTCATGCTGCAAACCTGAGGCCCAAATCATAGTGAAATTGCTCCACCAAATAGCTGAGCTGTCTACACTCCAACTAACCTATGTAACCTATAGAGGTTGTGACTTTCTCTCCAAGCAACTAATTCCCGCAGAGACGCGGGGGGCAACCCCCCCAAAAAAATCTCACCTCCCACTTGCCCTCCCATTTCTGAACGCCTGTCATTCATATATGCTGCTATTTTGCTTTGCCCCTTCTGTGCCCACCCTGAATTTTTTTCCCCCTAGGCACGCCACTGAACTCCCGATCCTTTATGGCGAGGGGGATTACTTAGGCAGTCACTTCCTTGTTTTAGTGGAACTTTATTACGAGTGAAAACAGGAGGAGTAGACGCTGACGCTAATAACATCGACTCGGAAGTAAACCGCACTGAGACCAGTTGCGCTTTCGCCGAGAGAATCTCAGCCTCAAGATGGCAGCCTGAGCCGTTTTTTACATCTGGCTCTGATGACAGCTCCTAACCGATGAAATTTAATGCAGTAAACTTACCGGTGTATATTACAGGAGAGGAAGCAAAACGTTGCAAATCACTCTTCTGGTGTCACGTGCAGTTTTTCAGCAGGTATTAAACAACCTAGTTAACATAACTATCTCTAGGGAACAAGGTTACTTGGTACATGAAAAGGGCAACATCTAGAATTTCAGACTCAGCTTATGAGACTTTCTTACCATTCAAAACTAGTGCAGCAATTTATACCTTTTAAAAGGATCTTGTAAAGTTTGGATACACAGGTACCTGGAATAACTCTCGAGAGAGAGAGAGAGAGAGAGAGAGAGAGAGAGAGAGCGCTAGCTACCGGTACTTATTCCAAGTATATATATTTCTCAGTTAAAAGCAAGTACCGAATCAAACCAAGTCAGCAAAATTATTTTGTTTCCTGATCGTGTGTCTATCGGCGCGTGTTTAACTTCAGTATGGGATATGGTTTGTAAAGGACCTTTACTTCTCCGAGAGAGAGAGAGAGAGAGAGAGAGAGAGAGAGAGAGAGAGAGAGAGAGAGAGAGTGTTTCCGACACATAATGCCAGAATTCAACTTTGAATGACTTTGGTAATTTTATACCTTTTCCTTCTTAGACTGAACTCAATTGCAGAGTGACAAATCACCTTTGCCTTCGCAGAGTGGTAAACGCTACAGTTCAAAAACGCCCAAGCCTCCTTTTGCTCCTACACAAGCGGTAACAGGTAGGTGCCTATTTAACCGCTAGCCATCGCTTTCTGGGTTTCCCCTTGTTTCTGCCATTTCATTCCGATCTGCCGTAATATAGCACGTAAAACTGCAATGGTTTAAACTGAGAAGTCCGATCCGTTCTGACAATTGAAAAGTTCCTTTTAAACACGGACACCGTCATCTTTTTCTTACCGAACTGCTCCGTCTCAAAGAAATCCAGGTAGCATTTTGCTCAGCACGGAATGAAAGATACTGAGTCAGAGCTTATCTTTTTTTGACTACAGGCGGAGAGGCATCGCCCTTTTTAAACCACTTAATGGTTGTGGTTGTTCTTTAAATCTCCCCACCCTAAACTATTGCGAATTCTTTAGCAATTCCCATTTGCTCTTCCCTCTAAACTGGCAAAGGCTCTTTATAAATTCCGTTGAACAACCGAGATAATAATATAATCTGTCAACGACCCGTATCCCAGGTTCGCCATCCGCACTAATGAACGACCCCTGCGGCCCTAGATGGACCAGAGCTCTTTGCGAGGGCCGTTGTTGTCTTAACCCTGTGTTAGCTCTCTTTTTTTGGGTCTGGATTATAAATTGGTCGACCTTTTCTAGGTTAGCTTTTGTCTATTTACATAGTACAGTTCAGAGTTGTTATTGAGCTTTTGGCTTTCAAAGAAGAATAACCCGCCCTCAGACCTCTGGAAGGAGTGGGGAAGAATGAATCACACAACCACTGGTGTTTAATCTGATTTCTGTCTAACTGAACGAAATTCATTCAGATCAGTATGGTGTGGCTGGAGCTCAGCGTGGGTTGATTGCTTTTCTCCTTTGAGCTTGAAGGCCAGGAGAAAGATAAGACAACAAGTGCTCCGTTCTCTAAACAACAATAGCAACAATAATTGACAAATGACGCCCCCCCTCCCCATTTTATGGAAACCAGCAAATTCCAAAAATATTTGGGAGGGGGACAGCCGTAGAAACAGGGTCTACCGACGCCTCCGGTGGTGGTGGTGGTGGGGAGATTTCTAGATGTTGGGAATCTTTACTTCGCTATTGCTCTGGCATTCAGTCTCACGACTCGCTTAACCAGTGGTTTAACCCCACCACTTTGGGGAAGAGCAGACACGCGGGATGTCGCAGGAGCAGCATTCCAAACCCACGCCCGTGGAAAGCGCCCAACGAAAGTGGGAACGAAAGTGTCCTTCTGGCACTCTCACTTTCCCGCTTGCACACACAGCCTCCTCCCTCCCTCTGCTTCGGAAGCGAGTTGATCTCGTTTAGGATGGGCGGGTGATGTATGATCCAGGATTCAGACTGCAACCCTCCTTCGTCGTGTCTATTCGGGAGCAAAGCCCACTGAAATCAAGTGGGGCTTATTCCCTGGTAAAGGAGATTGGAAGGAACGCGGCCTGAATCGTTAAAGTAAATGCGCTCAGGGTCTGCAGCCTTCAAAGCAGTGGAGAGGAGGGAGGGAGATCCAAGCGCATTTCTGCCCTTTCTCCTCGCTGGTGAGAGTCTCAGCAGAGAAGCAGAGGGGAAATATCTTTCTTCTCGCTCACTCCAAGGGTTTGATTATTTAAAGTGCCAACACCGGGAAAAACAAAGCTGTGAACCATCTCCAGGCAGGAGCCGCGGAGGGTGAAGGGAGCAGCGAGAGCTGCGGAGAGACAGAGAATCAATCACCGGCCGCCAGTCCCCCATTCCCAGGAGCGAACCTGTCACCCAGCGCGCCAGGATGGAGCTGCAGCTCTGAGAGCGCTGTGCCGGGCCCGAGCGGCCTTCTTGTTCTCCCAAACTGGGCGCGGCTACTTTTATGTGGACAGACCACCTTTCCTCCAAGCAGCTCAAGGTGCTATACACTGTTCCCCCCTCCCCTTTCTTATCTTCACAACCACCTTGCGGGGTAGGTTAGGCTGAGAGGGCAGTCAATGGGGCAGGCAGAGGCTTCTGGGAGAGCAGCACAGAGTTCGTCTGAACTGGGGCGGGGTGCGTGTGTGCATGAACCATTTTGCATTGTGAATCAGCTGAAGCTCCGCTATTCCAAATATCCGGAGCTCAAACGTGTCGAGGGTTCGAGAAGGAAGCTTCAGCAGCCGAATGGAGAAGAGAGGGGCTGTTCTGGCTTCTGGCCCCTCCCACCCCGGAAAAAAATCTGAAAGAGACCTGTTGGGATCGTCCATTGGACCTTTGGGCCAAGAGACGAGCAAAGTGTGGAGGCTTTCCGGCTCCACAGAAGCCTTTGTCGCGCGCGGCAACCCTACAAACACGAGAAGCTGGGTTTCGACAGCACATGGTGCAGTTTGAAAGGCAGAGGAGAAAGTTAACGTAATTTGTGTAACTGGAGACGATTGTGACTATTTTGAGTTCTTCAGCTGCCGGGGGGGGGGGGCACGAGAGACGCGACGATAAGTCTTGGTCGTCTGCAACGGGTGTGAAGATGTACGCAAACCTCTTCCCAGGAAGTCCAGGCGTTAGTTCTCTCTCTCTCTCTTCCTCCACCTCTCCCTTGCTAGGTCACACCTCCCGCACAAACCATGGCCTTCAGCAAAAAACTCCCCAATTGCTGTGAACGTTGGCGGAGCTTCGGCCATGAAATCTATCCCGCCTCCGCTAGAGCTATAGGTTGCGTTCTCCACCCCCTTTCCCCCCCCCATACCAAACCGGCCTAAATCTGTCAGCTTCAGCTCTTTCCAGGTGGCCCCTCTGGAGAAAAAAAAAGTTTAAAAGGAGATGTTTCCACCCAGCTTGTGAAAAGTGGGGAGGTGGGGACGGACCTGTGTTTAAAGCAGGGCTGGTGCAAAAGAAGCTCCTTTGGTGGAACAAGCATTCCAGAAAAATGCACATGCACACAAACACACACCGAAACGAGAATCGCGCTCTACTGGAGAAGGGAAATGGGCATATTTGTCTCTGTTTTGCATTCTGATTTCCGGGCTCATCGGAGCGTTGGGGGGGGGGTGATCTAAGCAGCATAAACCAGAGCTATAGGAGCGATGTGCAGCCATTGAAAAGTTCAGCTCAAGAAATGGGGCGGGGCGCTGTGGGGGTGACAAGGAGCGATTTCGCCGGCACAGGAAACCAAACTGCGTAAAAAAAATAATAATACGAGTCACCACTCGCGCTGATCGGCGTGTAGACATACAGTATATTATTCGGAGATCAAAAGAGGCGCGCTGCAAAAGGGAGAGGGATTCCCTCTGCCCTCAGACTCCTTCCTTTCAACTTCGGCGTGTTGTCATCCACAACTTTGAAGGGGGGCTGTGAGCAGAGAGGGAGAGCGAGAGAGAAACGAGCCGGGTCTCTGTTAGCTCATCCTCGCCAGGGAATTCTCGGCGCTTCGAGCCCGTCTCTTCCCGCTTCCTCTGTAACCTCACCAGCAACGTGCAACTGTAAAAACAGACAAGAGACGAGTTATCTGTCAAGATTCATGGACTCCTTCGAGCGAAGGAACTTAGGCAAGTAATAAATAGCGCCGCTGACCTCCCTTTGGCCTCAGCCAGTGCCGAAGTATGCATTATGAGATCCCAGGGCAGGCCTGCCATTGGGCTGCCGCGCCTTGACAATCCCAAGATGTGGACCAATGAAAAATGAAAGGGAGCCGGGAGAGACTTTAATTAATGCGGGTCTTGCTCCGGGAGTTCAGCGCGGCGGGGGCAGCGAGAGCGAAAGGGGGCACGCTCGCATTCACAGCCAGATCTGCTCGGTGGGAAGGCGCTTAAGGACTTAAGAGAAAGGGGCCTTTGGCTGCAGCCCTAAACCCACGCACATATTTGAAAGAAAGACCCATAGAAATCAATATCTGGAGTGTAGGGAACCGAGCAAATTTAAGTTTGCTTTTGTGTAGACGCGAATAGAACTGTGTTGTGTACGGCGGCAATTCTAACTTAGTACAGTATACTTATTTGGGAGTAAGTGCCATTGAATAAAGATGATTAGGATAGGGCAGTAAGATAACGATCAATCATTATGTCAGGAGCAAATGTCTGAAACTAATGTAGAACATAGGGGAAGAGAGGAACGGGCCAAATTCATTGAAAGAGAAATGCACAGCATCATATTCCAGCTGATTTAAAGCCGACAGTTGCGTGAATCGATTGAAAACAATGGCTCTTCTTACAAAGGAAATGTATTTAAAAATGGGGGAGCCCATCCAACTAAGACAAATGAGAATCAATGCCCCCCTTTGTAAAATATGTAGTAATGTTCTTAACCGCCAAAGGGCACGATTAATGGAAAGCAGGGCTATACATGATATTAACAAACAAACAAACAAACAAACAAACTTCCACTTAACCAGATTGTGAATCAGGAACTAACATAGATAAGTAAAGCATTTGTCAACAATATATATTTTAAATCAGAGGCTTCTTTCTGAAATTTTAAGAGCAGTCTTTCCTGTCCTCAGACTTCTTAGTCTCGAGTAGTCTCGACTCGAGCAAATGCGTTCTAGCTGTTCTTTCGGAGAGAAAAAAACTACCCGATTATGAGAATGAGTGTGTGCCTAAGGAAGAAGGCAAATAGTCGGACCCACTGGATCCCCCCCCCAAAAAAAATCTCGGCTGGGAAGTTCACCAGGGCCTAAGGTAAAGGGACCCCGCCCTGACCATTAGGTCCAGTCGTGACCGACCCCGGGGTTGCGGCGCTCATCTCGCATTATTGGCCGAGGGAGCCGGAAGCGCCACCCGCGTCCCTGGGCCTAGTCTATCTTAAATCTCTTGCAAACACAATGAGGGCGTAATGCCCTTTGTTTTGGGTTGCTTATGGGAATCTGCCTAATTCGAAAAGAAAAGAAAAGAAAAGAAAACTTATTTTCCTTCCTGCATCCCAGCCAACAGCGAAGAAGACTTTTGATCTGTCGCTTTGTAGTCAATGGATACGACCGCTATTGCTTTTGGGTGTCCAACTCATAGCTTGTGTTGTAAATTTATTGTGCTGGATTATTAATTTTAAAAATATAAAAAGACTTTATGTATCCTTCCCTGGGACTAAGCCTGTATCCTTCCCTGGGAGCGCAGTAGGGCTGCACGTGCAGACGCTTGGTCTGTCTGAGTTCCTTTGCCGGATCAGACCAAAGGCCCTCCCATTTCCATCAGGGGTCATGGCGCCGTTCCTGCTAGGAAATGGGGCCAGGCAATGGAGGGGTAGCTGTTTTCTGTGTCTTGATCCCAGGTGCACCACAGCTCAAACTAGAGGGGGCCTTTTGGGGCCTGGTGGATAGATGAGACTTTCAGGCTGCAATCATATTCCCACTTGGTTGAGAGCAAACCACACGCAGTGCAACTTACTTCTGAGTAAGCATATGGAGGCTTCCGCTGGAGAACTTTTTCAAGCTATTTTAAGCCTCCCTGCTAGCACTGCACCTCCTGGCAGTTATAAATGCCATAAGATGATTGTGCTCTTTTGCGAGGGTGGGGGTGAAAAAAGTAGGGGGCTGATTAGGCTGTTGGGAGTGTGTGGACCTCCCTCTAGTAGACAGAGCATGGATCCTTTACTTTTAAAAAAAAAAAAACCCGCACAGAAAGCAAATTCCATAAAACCAGTGGAATTTATTTAGTTCCAAGACCCAAGATTATTATGCACGTTTACTCGGAAGTCAGCCCCAGTCACTTAAATGGGTCTCCTTCCCAAGCAGGCTTGCATAGGTTGCGCTGTGCTATGCATCCTCACCCAGTTTATAAATATATGGCACTCTCTTGTTCTGGGTTTCTTCCTAGCTTCATTTACTGCTAATGGTTTCAATCCCATACCAGCAACTAATCTGGAGTCCTGGCTCCCTCTTCACCCTCTCAGGTGCCAACTTAGCGAAGCAGCAGCAGCATCTCAGCCAAATCACTCTCCTCCTCCTTGTTTGGTGGTAGGAAGCAACCCCCCCCCTCCAGCTTTTGTGGAGTTTGCTCTATTATTTTACCGTAAATCTTGGGCAATCCTGGAACTAATTATCGAGAGGATATGTCTCAATTTGTTCTGCATTAATGCCACGTTGGGAATGGAGTCGGGGCCGCAGCCAGAGCAGACACTCGAGCACATGAAATTGATGAACTGAGACTTGCTCCGAGTCCTGAACACACCATCTGGAATTCCAGTCTGAGGTTACAATTAGAAGTTCTGACCCCAGATTCAACTTTGGGGAAGAACAAGAGGAGGGGAGAGAAAGAAAGAAAGAAAGACAAGGGGAGAGGGGTCTCGAGAGAGATAAACAGGGGAGGGGGGGACCAAGTTGCCTTTTCTGCACCTGTAGGAAACACAGTGCTTCTAATCTCTTTTCCCAGAACATTATTCCTCTCCAAACTATTTTGAAATGATCCTATGAACACTTGTCTGCCGGGTGGAGGGTATTTAATACTGTCATATCTTTCCCAACCATAAGAAAGATTTTGACTGCAAATTCTGAGCCCTTGACGTCAACAGATTGCCTCAGAGTGTTCTGGATTAGGAACCTTGCACTGATCTTATAGCGGCAGGATATGTGTGTGGGTGTGGAGTGGGGGCAGTCTTCGTTAGGCCATGTGACTGGGATCCACACCTCAAGCTGGTCCACTTCCATTTGAGCAGCCTGCTGCATCTGGGGCTATCCCAGTTTCATAAAACAATTAAGCCTGTACCTGGGTTTAAGACTCACTACTGGGGTTTCATTGATCTGGAGTGGATCCTTCTCACTCCCCTGTCTGGAAGCAAGCTCTGTACCAAATGAAAGCTCTGATCTGAACCTTTGCTCCATCAGAATGAATGTGCACAGGATGGCATCAACTGCAATCCTATGCATCAGTGCTGTTTTTCTGGGGGGACACAGGGGGACACATACCTCTAAACATTTTGTGAATCTTTGTACTTTTGTCCATTTACTGTATTTATTTTCCCCAATCTGAACTATAAAATGGTGATTTTCTTGAGTCAAAATGAGAGTACCCCTGAACTTTTTTTAAAAAAAAAGAAAAAAAAAGCACTAATCCTACCTAATAGAAAAGTAAAACCCATTGAACTGGGGGGTGGGTATGGTGCAACACAATCCTATATCCATGTCTGCTTGGGAGGTAACCTGTGTTTCAATGCAGACTATGTTTTGATTGCAACCTTGGTTCCAAGTAAACATGCATAGGATGGGGCTGCGGTTAGGTTCAGAATGGAGGCTAGACTCAACTAACTTGAAAATATGCTTAAAATCACAATGTTCTTTAAGTCCCATAATGATTTCCAGCTCTATTTCTAGCTGGTGGGTTCAGCATCTCAGCTGTCTGAAATTGCTCAAGCTGTTTTCACATATTGGTCTGTTAACCGGTTTAGGTCCACACGTTACTACTTCCTGCATTTGTGAATTGCACTCTTTCTTCCCGTTTTCTAGAGCATCTCCCCCCTTTCTCTGCCTCCCTGCCCCCCCCCCCCCGTGATGTCTCACCTTGCACCAAGCTTCATTTTAAATGAAGTACGAGGGTACTACAGGGGTCTTGTTAAATTTATTAGCATATTGCTAGGGCAAAACTGAACATAAATCACCAGGCTGCATAAGGCCATAAAATATCCCTCTACAGCTAGTTCCAGCCAAGATTCTGGTGAATAAGAGTTCATATAGGAGTAGGTATCGGTAACATCTTTCAGATCTATGTGACGTTTTAAACATCTCAGACACACAATAGGATCTATGGAAAGATTAGCTGGGGCTGCTCAGAAAGTGTAGCCGTGGTTAGCTCTTCTCAAATATACAAGAAAAATAAAAGTGAGTCTAAAACCTTTCCTGTTCAATTTCAAAATTTATATCAACCCTTTTCTCTGTAGATTGATGGAAACCTCATGGCACACCTCATGACTCTCCACATTTGCTACTGCAAGGGTCTTGAATAGGGTTCCAATATGTCCAGAACTTCCTGGACATACCTGGAATACTGCAGTCCGAAGCAGTGTCGGGGCTGAAAACGGTGAAATGTCCAGAAAAATCTGGACATATGGCAACGCATGTTAGCAGTGTCGTTTTTGCCAGTTTTCCTGAAAAATAGCTCATAAAGTCAATTTTGTTTGTGATTTTGCCAAAAATGCTTCTTGCCATGAAAAGCTCAACAACATTTCTGTCCAGATTTTCACTTTTTAAGGTAACCCTAATCTTGAATCCTAAATGCATTATTTAAAAAATAAAAGTCCTGTTGATTTCAAGGAGGAAGGATTATTAGGTCAACCAGCTGCTGTCTTTTTAAAAAACAAAATGTTTCTAAGTCATTTTCAGAGATGGAAACAGAAAAGGTCCTCTGAGGTTGTTATGCTGATCCCATATACATCAAGATGCACATTAATTGGCCCTCTGCACCACTCTCTTATTTGGCATTTAGATATGGAACATACCACTGAAATCAACAAACTTTCCTTCCAAGGAAACGAACACAGTGAATGTTAATTGCTATGAAGGCCGAGAAAAGGCAAAGGTTTATTGTGGCTGAGAGTTTATTCTGCTGAAATAAATCCTTGCCTTTGTTGCCAGAGATGGCTGTTTTTTTGCCACGGTGGACTCACACAGGGACTTTGCTACACCAGCAGGGCTTAGTAACAATTATCTCTGTCTATGCAGAAATAAGCCTCCTTTAGTTCAATGGGATTTGCTCCCAGGTCAGTTAACTGGATTATGCCCAGTTTACAGAGGTTTATCTTTTACAGTGGCACCTCGGGTTACAAACACCTCAGGTTACAAACACTTCGGGTTGCAGACTCAACTAACTTGGAAATAATACCTTGGGTTAAGAACTTTACCTCAGGATGAGAACCGAAATTGCATGGTGGCGGCAGCAGGAGGCCCCATTAGCTAAAGTGGTACCTCAGGTTAAGAACGGTTTCAGGTTAAGAACGGACCTCCAGAACGAATTAAGTTTGTAACCTGAAGTACCACTGTATTCAATTTGCTTTCAGCATAGAATCATAGAACTGTAGAGCTGGAAGGGACCCTGAGGATCATCTAGTCCAACCCCCTGCAATGCAGCACCATGCTCTAACCAACTGAGCTATCCAGGCTCAGATAAAGCAATACATACTGAAAAATATTATGAAATGTTTAATTATAAGGAATGTTAGGTTATATCATCAGGATTCAAGCCTGTGTATTCAGAAATGCAATTTAAAGTCCCAAAACTAACAAGAAAGGGTTCCCATTGGAAAGGGGAGGGGGGAGCACACGTCTCTAGTGAATCAATAAGTGTGTTTAGAAACAAAAGAGGTTTAAAGAATGTCTCAAGGCAAACCTTTAAAAATGTAGTATAAACACTGACAACTGGGAAACACTGGCCTGCGAGCGCTCCAGTTGGAGAACAGCCTTTACCAAAGGTGTTGTGGACTTTGAAGACACTCGAACACAGGACGCAAGGGAGAAACGTGCTAGAAGGAAGGCATGCTTGGCAAATCCACACCATGATCAACTCCTGTCTGGAAACCAATGTTTCTGGGGAAGGACGTGTGGATCCAGAATTGGCCTCCACAGTCACTTACGGACCCATTGTTAAAACCGTTTTTATGGAAGACAATCTTACTCGGATACGAGTGATCGCCAAAGAAGAAGACAGTATGTGAGATGTTTTGATGCGTCAGTGTCAGTCAGTGGTAAGACACAGAGAGACAATTTGATGAGTCAATGTAAGTCATTTGTAACATCTCTGAGACAGAAGAGAAGTCAAGGCCATATTGTAGCAAAGATATAGTGCAAACAGTTAAGAAGGATGAAATGTTCTACATTTCTGGCACCCACCCCAATTAAGTACCAATGCTGAGGACAGACTATGACTTCATGTTTCTACTTTTTAAATCGCCAAAAGAAACAATGGTTGTCAGCAATACAAGGAGATTCTTTTGGTCACTTGACCCATGAGTATCCCAGGAGCTGATGATATACAGCTATATTCCCATTGGCTTGCTCCTTTTGTGGCCACTTGTCCCAAAATTCATTTCAACATAAACTAGGATCATATTTCAAATGTCAGGATAGCAGTACATATTTTACTGCTCAAGTTGTAAAAGACTGTAATTCACTGTCAAAGCATGACAAATAATTAAAATGCCTATTTCAGATCTCATGTTATTCCTTCTCAGAAGCAGCCAAATCTGTGACTAGCTCACAGTTTCTTTGCTCTGAGTGGTGGTTGTTTTTAACAATTAATGCTGCAATCCTATACCCATTTACCTGGAAGTTTGCCACATTGAACACAAGTTGACATGAATGGGGTCGTGTTTGCAAATTGGTCCTATGCACCGGGAAAGCATGACAATAGCCCTTAGGCTGATTCCATAACTCACATTTGCTAAGAATTTACAAGATGCTCTATATGAGGAAATAGTGTTCTCTTTTGATATGTACTAAACCTCACATTAATCTCCTAAACAGATTAGCAGATTAGCACCCTCCATCATGTACCACAGTTCTTGAAGTCCTCTCCCCAATTTATGGCAAGAAAAGTCCTTCCATTAGGCAACCACTGAAGTAGCAGATTACAAGTTCCATCTTAAATTGCAACCAAGACTTTGTAAAACAGTGAGTTTCTTTGTTCACAGGACTGTCCTAGGGAGACGGTTTTACACATCTAATATTTTACAATTTAATTCCTGTGACCGTAGCTCCTTCATAACGATAATTAAGAAAAACAGACCTTGGATAAATTCCAACTCCAATCATACCTTATTTGCCAGCTTGTAGTGAAATTCTATTTGGGCAGAAGTGTGTGTGTGTGTGTGTGTGTGTTTCCAAACTGTAAAAGCACTTTCCCTTCTACACACATGATATCTCATATACCTACGCACCTATCAAAACTTGAGCTCTCTACGGTAAGCTGCCTTTTGCTATAGTAAACCTTTCCCAGTCCACATTTACAGACCTTATTCCATCCCTTGCCCCAGCAATCAAATTGCTTCTTACTGCTGTTATGTGAATATGTGGACAACATAACTAGTTACTTATAATTTTCTGGACAAAGAATATGAAACATAACATATTTCTAATTTATCTTTATGTAGCAGTAGAATAAAAACAAGCAAACCCTATTTCTATTTTATTCTAGTTACAGGTAGGTAGCCGTGTTGGTCTGAGTCGAAGCAAAATAAAAAAATTCCTTCAGTAGCACCTTAAAGACCAACTAAGTTTATATTTTGGTATGAGCTTTCGTGTGCATGCACATCTGAAGAAGTGTGCATGCACACGAAAGCTCATACCAAAATATAAACTTAGTTGGTCTTTAAGGTGCTACTGAAGGAATTTTTTTATTCTATTTTATTCTATCATATCTCTCTCTCTCTCTCTCTCTCTCTCTCTCTCTCCTCTCTCTCTCTCTCTCTCTCTCTCTCTCTCTCTCTCTCTCTCTCTCTCTCTCTCTCTCTCTCTCATTGTTCTTCATCAACAAACAGAAAGTTGGTAGTAATGAACACAAAGCAAAGATGAATCTGGGAGAATTCACCGTGCTCAGAGCGAATGGCTGTCTATAAGCCTGAACAGGACCATGCCTTTTTGAAGGGAGAATAATACACTGCAAAAAAAAAAAAAATACTACTGCTGCTGCTGCTGCTGCTGCCGCTGCTACCACTACTACTCTGTTACCTACTTTGCATATGCAATAAATGTAATATTCTGTCTGTGCAAATTAACTCAGTGGTTAAACAGCCGACTCTTCATTAAATCTGAGCACTTTAAAGAGTTTAAAGTGCTCTAGTATACAGGGAAATACAGACCTTGAAGAGCATATTTGTATCTGTCATCCAGAATGCATCAGTCATGGAAATTCAGTCAAGGGGTCTTAATGCCAGTCTCCTACAGCAAGTGGGCTAATTCCCTGTGATCCTGGATCCACAATCATTAAAAAGTGGAATAGAGCGACCAGGCCATGCAGGTCAAGCCCCACATGGCAATGCAGGATTGTTCCCTGTGGCACACATTTCAACTCTTTGTCAAATTGAATGTTATGTTTCCCACACTGTGGGACTTCCATCATGTTCCTGAAGAAATGAATTCATAATCTAACAGATCTTCTCCTTACTCAATCTCCTTCCGTTCCTTAATTACCTCCATTATTCATTATGCCTTCATGCAATAACTCTACATTGTGGGGTTTTTTTTAAGTCTCCATCATGCAACATTGGCCCCAGCACTTAAGGCATTTAACTCTGATCAGCAAGACCAAGGTAGTGGAGTACCCAAAGCATGATCCTAGTTCATACAGTTGTATTTCTTCCTCATACTCTCAGGCAACCCTCATCCCAATCTCCCCCATGGCCATAGGAACAGGGGACATGGTGAGCCTGGCCGTGTTTCAGAACTGCTACAAAAGCTGCATCTGAGGCTATCTTAGGAGGATAGAGAAGTGCATGGGCCATGCTGAGAGCCAGGAAGAGGTGGATTCTCCAGCTTCTGTATCAGCTTCCTTGCTGAACTAACAGCTCTTTCCCAAATTTTAGCCTTCCTGGCCTGGGGAAAACAGACAGGACCAGAGGAAGAACTTGTGAATTATAAGCACCTCAGTGCCTCCACTATTACTGATCTCAGAAGTTCCTGTTCCTGCCCTTTTGCATCCATTGTACAGGGATGGAAGGAAAGATAGGTGTTGAACAAATTGCAGTTCTTAAACAAATGCTGGGAAACACTCCCTCTTATCACCTCCTGGTCAACTTTCACCATGAGAAGTAGGAGTTGCAAGAGGTCAAGAAAGGGGTCAAGGGAAGGACAGCTGGGCCATGAGAAATAAGTTGCAGGAAGATAAGGAGATGAGCACTAGAGATGCCGAAATCAAGGCCCTTCCCCAAGTGAAGATTTAGGATGCAAAGGTCCTTCATGAAGTGGACTATTGTCCAGGAACATTTCTGCTATAATAAGTTGGTTCATCTTTAAGGACATGTTTGCTGCAATAGACTAACACCAAGAGCCTTCTCGGTGGCTGCTCCCAGACTTTGGAACTCCCTGCCTAGAGAAGCTAGACTGGCTCCCTCCTTCTTGTCCTTCCTCCGGCAGCTGAAGACTTTCCTGTTTCAACAGGCTTTTGGGATTGTTTTTAATGAAAAGGCTGATGCTATGCTGTTTTTATTGTAATTATTTGTATGGTTTTAATAGATTTTATATATGTAAGGTAAAGGGACCCCTGACCATTAGGTCCAGACGTGACTGACTCTGAGGTTGCAGTGCTCATCTCGTGTTATTGGCTGAGGGAGCCGGCGTACAGCTTCCAGGTCATGTGGCCTTCATGACTAAGCCGCTTCTGGCGAACCAGAGCAGCACACGGAAACTCCGTTTACCTTCCCGCTGTAGCGGTACCTATTTATCCACTTGTACTTTGATGTGCTTCCGAACTGCTAGGTTGGCAGGAGCTGGGACCGAGCAATGGGAGCTCACCCCATCGCAGGGATTTGAACCACCGACCTTCTGATCGGCAAGCCCTAGGCTCAGTGGTTTAACTCACAGCACCACCCGCGTTATATTTGTACATAGTTATATATGCACATAGTTTTAATTCTATCAATCTTTAATTGTTTTGTTTTTTCTATGTTTTTAGGATTTCTTATTTTTAGCATAAGCTGCTTTGAGTCCTGTTAGGGGGAAATGTGAGGTACAAACAAACAAACAAAAAACAAGCGCAGCTACACCATTGGAAATTGTGTCTGATCTGTGTCATCGCTTTTCAGCACTGGTCTGAAGAGAGGTCATCCTATTATGTGCAGCAAGAAACAACTTAACATACTGCACATTGAGATCAATGAGCTAAAATTCACCTAACTCTATGTTGGGTTATGGGCAAATGTTCTCATTCTGTCATCAAAATGTGTATACCTGGGCAGATTCATCTTTGCATACACTGCATCTCCCCTGAACATTAACATTCTATATTGAACAAAGAACCTGAAGGACTGCTTCATTCTTTCTGAACTTCCTTGATAGCGCTGTTCATTTGCTCATCCTTGATTTCAAAGGATATCTTTTATTGAGCTCCCCTCCAATCCAATCCTAGCTGTTTATTAATGGTGATCCCTGTTCTGCCCCAGTACCTGAAGATCTCTGGGCAGCTTACACATACATTCTTAAAACATAAACAGTAAAAATACATTGCGGCAGAGATAGATCAATAAAATCAGGCAGGTCTTAATACTTGAACAAAACTGTGTGTTTGTTTGTTTGTTTTTTAAAAAACAACCCTGTTGATTTGATCTGCATTTTGATAATTCTAGGATGGCTACTGTTTTTAACATCCGTACTGTATATAATACTAGTTTTAATGAATCCCCCCCCATTTTTTTGGTAAGCCACTTAGGACCCCAAAGCATTGCATAATAGGTCTTAAAGGCTTCACACACTTGCAGAATGTTAGCCTGTTGGCAGGGAGTCAGAGGGTTTGGCCAGCTAGCCCCGCTCATGAAGAGTAAGAACCCTGGCACAGCTTCAAGTGGTTCCCAGGGGCAAAGCTTATTTATTTGGAGGCTGCTGCTGGTGGGTTGCTGCTGGTAGGCTGGCCTTAGTGGGCAAGAGGGTGACACCAAGGGGCTTTCTCCCCTTTGTGTCACTCCTTCAGGGTGTGATGAGGGCCAGGGCCCTCTCTCATAGAAAAAGATGCATCTGTGGTGACAGCATGAATGCATCTCACAAATGTGATTGGTGGATATTTGGTGATGGTGCTATTTTATCCTGCTTTGGTTGATTTTTTGTGTTTATTGTATTTTCATTCTCTCTCTCGTTAGCATTAATGTGTTACTCGCTGCTTTGGGAATCTTTGGGCCAAAAAGTGGTATATAAATAAATCATAACCTAACAGTGGCTGTGGATTTCTGCCATTTATTTTATTAGACATTAGAACCCTAAAATGTTTTTTTAAAGTCTTTTAGGGTGAGTGTTGCACAATGGGAATACATACCAACATTTAACAAAAGCCCCACTGCAAAATGTAAAAACAAAAAAAGGACTTTCCCCCCTTTTAGCTCTTCTCCCCAAGGAGCAAAAAGGCATTTTCTACATGTCTAAGGAGACATTAAAAATAATTATGTGGAAGAGTAATAGCTCCCTTGGTTGTTTTAATGTATTTTTGTCTACAAACAGGAAAAAAATCTCTAATCTACTGCCTTGGCTTTGCTTGAAAGGTCTCTCAAACAAAAGTACTTCCAAGTAATTTTTAAGAAGCAAGAACAATGGATATGGATTTCAATACAACTCCCCACCTTAAAATACAGACACTAGCAGATAGAATAGGGGTTAGCTGCTAAAATCTTTCACAGTAACATAAGCTGCACAAAATATACTTTTGGATTTAATAGTGATCCCTCCCCAGGAAAATATATGAATGAGATCTACCATACTGTTATCTAAAGGCAAAACAAAAAAAAGTTGATAGAGGAACACCGTTGGACTGGGGGGCAGTGGAAATAGTGATTATGTGACTCAAATTGTAGCTTTTATATGACAGGGGCCAATGACAAAGATTTCTTTAGACTCTAGTTTGAGTATCAGGGAGCTCTTCATGTCATGTCAAGAACTGTGTGGGAAATGACATACATAGCCAAAAACTATGCATCCCATTAAATGATGGAGTCATATCAGAAGGCACTTCAGGGTGCATGGAAGGTTAATTCTAATCAAGTGCAAATTGTGGCATTGCACAAGATCACTGCTGATCGCAGGACACATCAGCCTAGGCTGCCAGTTCCCTAGCTTCTGGAACTTGAACCACTGGGAGATAACCTTAACTCTGCCCTTAAATGAGCAGGTTTTTATTTTAATCATTGAATTTAATTATGTGCACATCCATCTCACTAAAACTGAAAGGGGTCAGGGTATGATTTTAAGCAGAGGCACCATTTAGTGAAGCAAGTCTCTACCTCTACCCCATGTTCCCAGGTCAAATTCCATGTGACATGGAAGATTCCTTCCCTGAAAGTCTTCCTTTGCCATTTTTTGTTTTTTGTTGCTCTCAGTGCTTTTTTCTGGGGGGGACGCAGGGGTACGGATACCCCTAAACATTTTGTGAATCTTTGTACTCCTGTCCACTTACTGTATTTATTTTCCCCGATTTGAAGGATAAAATGGTGATTTTACTGAATCAAATTGAGAGTACCCTTAAACATTTATTCAGAAAAAAGCACTGGCTGCTTTGATTCTTCTTTCTGTGTTTTAGGCCTCCAGGCTGTCAGTATTTTGCGGGAGAGATTTGTGCAAGCAAATCAGGAAGAAGTACCCTGATTGTATTTCATCATATTTTTTTATCAATAGATAGTCTCTGTATTTTATTCGTTAGCTGCCTTGAACCTTTTGGAATGGCAGGATGCAGTTGATTTTAAAAGGTATTGAATAACATGAATGAACAGAAATCCTCGTGTATTTTTCTGTCACAAAAAGCAGCTCAGAAGTTTGGAGCTCATTCCTTACCTTAGTGCTACAGACCTGATACAAATCACTCTTTGTCCAAGGTGCCTTTAGCCTCAAAACAGAGCGTTTATGGACTCCATAGCTGAACTGAAATCACTTGCTACTCAAATATCAAAATGCGAAATGATTACCACTGATTCTAACAGAAGCAAGTTCAGCCAAAGAGACTGAAACCTACTGCTTGGGCTTAGCACTGTTGGGCAGCTGCCATCATAGCCATGGGCCCCCTGACACCTCGTGGCCCTGCTTTCTTTTTCTCTGTGCAGTCACTGCCTTTTTGCTTCTAACCTTTTAAGACAGTTCAGCAGTAGACAGGTGGAGTAAGGATAAGGAGAGTCTGCCCCTGGTCACCATGCCATCTGAGCCCAATCTGCACAGCTACCCAGATGGAGAGGGTAAGATAATTGGCAGTGGTGACCACAACGAGGAAGAGAGGAGACCAACCATTCAGGCAAGGAGCCCCCAACTTTAGACTTCTTGGGTCCCCTCCCCAAAGTCTGAAGATGGAAGCATTTATGCCGGGGGGGGGGGGAAACAAGATTCATGATCACAGCTGGCTGTGCCCGGGCTCACTTGCTCCAGTCTTTTGTACCACGGTGGTCATTCAGTGGTCTAGTTGCTCTCCATACAGTGACCCCTGGGTTCTTCTCTTCTCTCAGGACAATACAATTCAGTAACTTGGACCCTGTACTTCAGGGATAGGGAACACCAAGCCCTAGGGTCAAATTAATCTCTCCTGGAATTCAGGCCTCTTTATCTGACCATTGTTACTTATCAGCCTGGCTTTGCACCCTCCATGAATGTTTCTGCCTGGCTGGAATGTGTCCTTGAACTCTGGTAACGCCGCTTAGTTGACTGGAAGGGTGCTACTGAGGGGAGTGAGTGGGTGTAGAAATTGCCCAACTGTGCGATAACATTCATATTTATTTATTTATTTCATTTATATACCACCTTTATCTTCCAACATGCTCAAGGCGCTGCACATGGTTCTTCTCCTCATCCTTACAACAACCCTGTGAGGCAGGGTATGAGATGGTGACTGGCCCAATGTCACCCAGTGAGCTTCATGGCTGAGTGGAGATTCAAACCCTGGTCTCTTGGGTCATTGTCCAACATCTTAACCATTATTCCACACTGGCTTTCCACCCATTTTGTTGCTCCACCCACTTTTACCTCTGACCCTACCTACCCATAGGATGCTGCCTCTGGAAGGTTACAAAGAAGGGAATGCGGCTCCCAGGCAGAAAAAGTTTCCCTATCCTTACTGTGCGTATATACAACTACAGTACAAACTTGAAGACCAAGCTGAGCTAATGGGTATACTTGCACTTCCATATACACAACGTGTTGCTTTTTTAATAAACGGATATTAATAGAAACAGACACAACTTTTCCTCCTATTTCTGTGAACTGCTGACATTCTTCCAGCAAAGAGGTTACTAAAGTATGTTTTGTACTTTCGGGCAGCAGGAAGGGGCGGGGAGAGACATTTGTGGGGGAAATAAGTGATGGGACGTTATCCAAGTCCGTTCATATGAACCAGAAAAACATAGAAAAACAGCCTAGATGAAGGAGCCAAGGTGGTACCGCCAGCTGCAGGGCCATTAATTAAATGTTCTCCGGTATGTAGCAGTAAGAATGACCTTGGTACTTGTTGAATGCAAGGAGATAACATTTACAGAGAAGCTCTGCTTGTCCTACACAGGTATATTTATCCAAGAAGTAGCTTGCACATTTTACTGCTCTCGAGGCAGTAAATTAGTTCTAATTGCAGAGATATGTAATAAAGCTGTGCTCGGCCTTCTGCAACATTTGAAGATTTATTTTAGGGTTTTTGCTTTGCTTTGAGTGTCCAACTTAAAAGGGAGGGGGTGGAGAACACAAGGGGAAATGTAGGTTTTATGGATCTATAAAATTACTCAGCTTCAGATAAATGTATGTTCCAGTGCAACTTAAACAGGATAAGCAGAGGCTATGGGATTGTGGCAGGCAGTGCAATGCACTGTATGCTTTTACATTACATATTTCCCTCACAAGCAGGGGGCCTCTCTGAAAGCAGACATAATGAGCGTTATCATTATCTCTTGGAAAAGGAAAATGTGGGCACCTGGAAGGACACAGGAAATCTGTGTTAGCCCAGGATTTCTATTAAAACAGTGAGCTCACTAGTAATGCTTCACACTGGATACAAAGCCAAATTCCTTTAATTCAATTGCTGTTGAATTCAAGGGTTCCATGTGAACTCTTTAGATTTGCCCCCCCCACACACACTTTGTTTTAGCTAAGCAAAAACAAAACAAAACAAAACATGAAGGAATGAATGAACCAGTTAATAATAATAATAATAATAATAATAATAATAATAATAATAATTTATTATTTATACTCCACCCCATCTGGCTGGGTTTCCCCAGCCACTCTGGGTGGCTTTCAACAGAAAAATAAAATAGAATAATCTATTAAACATTAAAAGCCTCCCTAAACAGGGCTGCCTTCAGGAGTCTTCTAAAAATCTGGTAGCTGTTTTTCTCTTTGACATCTGATGGGAGGGCATTCCACAGGGCGGGCGCTACTACCGAGAAGGCCCTCTGCCTAGTTCCCTGCAACTTGGTTTCTCGCAACGAGGGAACTGCCAGAAGGCCCTTGATACTGGACCTCAGTGTCTGGGCAGAACGATGGGGGTGGAGGTGCTCCTTCAGGTATAGAGGCCATGGGCTGGATACAACCACGGTAAATAGTTACACTTGAGGAAACAACAGTACAAGTGCAATGGGGCTTTGCCTCTGCTTTCCTCTCCCTAGTCAGTTCTGGGGGATCAGGAAAACCTCCAAGACAGGGCACAGGGGTGGGGGTGGGGGAGGACGGAATGATCAAATTAGTATGGTGTTGAACTCCACCCAGTGGAACCCAAAATCTCAGTATGTCACACAAGGGGTGCCAACTTGCATAAAATATTGAGGGGCCCCAGGTAAGCCCTGCCCCACATAATTGATCACATGACATGGTGCATGCACACCATTTGAATAGCAGTGCCCATCAAATTTAGGGAACCGACCCCCTCAAATATTTTATTGGGGTTGGGGCTGAAGTCCCCTTGGCCGCTAGGAGTTGGCTCCTATGTGTCACACAAAAATTAGCCTATTGGTAACCTGTTTAGTATTATCTGAGATAAAACTACAGTGGTGCCTCGCTTAACGAATGCCCTGCTTAACGAAATTTCCGCTTAACGAAAGGATTTTTCGAGCGGAGGTTGCCTCGCTAGACGAATTCGTTTTATGAAAAATTTGTCTAGCGAATCGCGGTTTCCCATAGGAATGCATTGAAATTCAATTAATGCGTTCCTATGGGCAAAAAAAATTCAAAAAAAATTCAATGCATTCCTATGGGATTCGCTAGATGAATTTTTCGTTATAAGAAAAGACCCATGGAATGACTGTATGTGCAGCAGCCACAATTTGTTTATGGAACAAAATGGGACTGGCAACAAAATGTTGCAGCGATTCCTCACCTCCTAGCAGAAGTGCTTCTGTTTTGAGAGCGCCAGCCAGCCATGCCCTCATTTAGGACACACCCTTCCAACATCAACACCATTTTCCATTATTCTGGCCCACAGTGTAGTAGGGTTTTAATGATTCTCAATAGTTCAGGGAACGTTCATCATGGAAAAGGCACAGGGAATTTGTGCAGCAATGGCCCCATAGCCCTACTGTACGAATGTTCCCTTTTACCTCCATAATGCCTGAAAAGGGGTATTCTCAGGATAAAATGAGGGTGGAGTGGGACAGAGAAGAGCAAAGAGCTTGGAGTATGTACTCTGACCTGGAAGTCTTTGGGAAAAGGCAATGTGTATATTTAATTAATTAATTGGCAGGGGGTTGGACTGGATGGCCCTTGTGGTCTCTTCCAACTCTATGATTCTATGAATAACACTCCCCAAAATGTTCCATAAAGGGATACTGCAATAGAGTGTTGCACACCTTTAATCTTCCAAGCAGAATTTAGCCCCTTTTAGCATGTCATTGTTCCCCAACAGTGTTGTGGAAGTTGGGTACTTGCCCACCCACAATGATCCCATAACTGACTGGTGGAGCTCCACAACTCCAGTTGGGAATAACAAGCACAATGTGAGAGATTAGGATATAAAATGAAAATTTATTGCTTCCAGTTATTGCCCTAATCTTTTTACCTTTAGCGGCACATCTGTCTTCCACACGTTTTAGCACCAGAAAAGCATATAAAACATTTTTTTCCACTGCACAGTTTTGGAATGTTACTTTGCATCTCTTCTCTGATCTCCAAGAATCTGCTTATTTTTAGGGAAAGAGTGAGAAAACAAGGCTGCAGTGTATGCCTGCAAACAGCAATTCCTTCCACTGTCAGCACAAGCCTCTTTTATTGCCAGAAATAAAGTGTACAGAGTGAGACAGAGCCCCACAGAAAAGGTCATAAAAATTAGACCACTCCTTCTGGAACATACTAGTGTATACTGGTTCAGCAATGTGCAGTCAAGCCAATAGCAAAAACTAGTGTAGCAACTGTGTATAAGGGGAGGTAAGAGCACCAACTGCTTCCTAAATTCTCTTTACCCTTCAGAATCAGTGCCTGGTCTTCATTTTTAACTGAGGCATGCTTATCTGTATATGTTAGTACTTGATAGCACTTAAATCCATGAAGGAAGCTTGGGTCACTCCAATGACCCCATTGGAAGGAGGGGGGGCAAAATTGAAAAGATCCATTTGGGGGCACCAAATTTTGGTCTTGCACAAGGCGCCACATTACAAAAGATTACTGCAGTCTGCTCCTGCTGCCAACCTCTGGAGCAAACTGATCACATTCCCTCTCTTACTTGTTGCTGCCTCTCTGTCTGTGTTCATTGAGTGATCAAGTAGTGACAACAGCAAGGAGGAGGAGGAGGAGCTGCCGCCGCTATCTATACATCTAGGCAGCAGTGTGCATGGGGCCAAAGGGAGAGGGAAAGTGAATGGGCAGTGCTGAGAGCAGCAAGGAGTTGGCTCATTGACAGGGCCAGCCCTAACATTAGGCAAAGTGCAGAGGGGAGCAGATGCTGGAGAACAGGGAATAGTGGTAAGGTGTTGGGAGACAGCCTGCCTGTGCCCCCTAAACTAGCTTGCTGCTCTCAGGAGGACACTGCCCCACCCACAGAGTCTAAATAAAATTCAGCTGCTAATCTTCAGCTTATTTGTCTGAAATGGGGGTGCTATCTTGTTCTTTGCCTCAGGCACCAGGATATCTCAGGCTGTCCACTTATGATACCTTGCGCCTCAAAAAGTGGAAGCAACATGGCTACTTGGCTATCATATGAGTGTGGCAACCTCAGACTAAAGCAGGGTCACCCGCAGGCTGTCAGTATTTTGCAGGAGGGATTCAATCACATGCTGGGAAATTAGGTTTACACAATTAAATTAGCTGAAAGACCTCTGGTACAACAAATTCTCCCCTTTAAAGGACTATTTGTGGTTAATAAGCTGAATGGAAAATGCACTAAAAAGTGTGGGATAAACAATTAATGGGAAGACGTATACAGCCACAAATCAGGATGAATGCTTATTGTCGTATAACTTCTCCGCAAATGGATCAGGATGAATGTTCAGTAAGGGCCAGACCTCACTTAACCTCTGCCTAAGCTCTGTGCAAGCAAATCAGGGTAGATGCTCAATAAACAGTACATCTGGAGGAAATATTTTGTGGTAGCCTCAGTACTACTTCTCCCTGTGTCTCAGCAAGATAGTTGGGAAATCCAGTTGTGAATTCTTAACACCCAGACAATTATGCTTGTGTGTAAATTCTGCAAGTTAGCAGACTGGATGACGAGAAAGCAACTGACTAATTAAACTGATATATCAGTCCTCAGAACCCAAGATAAATATTGCTAGCACATCAATTAGGCAAGGCATTTTACATGGCTGTGGGTAATATATAAACAAAGTGCTTTATCTGAGCATTGCCTACAAACTCAGAGATTGTAATGTACTTTCAGATAACATTCCAAACCTATCCTTTTAAGCTTTCAGGCAAGAATTTATTTTTGTATTTTCTTTACTGTTGACAAAAAATAATAATTCTGAAACTTTGCTCCAACTTCTTTTGCTTTTGCTGTATGTTGCATATTTTAAACCAAATCTTGATACTAGCATTAACTACCTGTTGCCATCTGTTTCATTTTCTTCTAACTTGTTTATCTTATTGTATAGCATGTACTAAATGACAAAGTATTGGCCATCTAAATAGGACTCCATCTAAAAATGTAACTGGATTTTTGCAAACTCCTTCAAATTCAATGAAATTCTTTCTACTAATCTTTGCTATTTCCACCAGAATGTGTCCGCTGGTGTTATAGCAAGGATTTATAAAATCATCCTTCAAGGAGGGGAAATCAGTGTTGTCTACACTGCTCCCACTGAATCTAATTGTGAAACTCCTCCATGACCTTGGTGGGAGTTGAGGAGTGATGAAAGTCGATTACATGTTTTCTGCACTCCTGTAACGTTATACTGGAACTTTAAGCTCAGTGATGAATGTGGGGAAAAAATTGAAATGAAATAATCTGGAGTGGACTTTATCACTCCTCAGCAAACCTCATTCACCATCTGTTCATCGACATTATGAGAGGGAGGGTGCAAGGTTTGAATGCAGCATTTGAATGAAGGGTTTGCAGGCTGACTAGCCTGCTCATCTCTGTGGAGACCAACAGTGGGTCACCTGGGGCCCTTCAGAGGTTGATGGACCCATCCTGGGTCATTGGTCCATGCTGGCTGGGGCTGGTATAAGTTGGAGTCCAAAAGCAGGTTTCCCACCACAGGTACAGACCTACATCCTCATTTGCATAGCTCCACCCTACAGGACTGGCCCTGCCATGTGACAGAATAAAGCAACCTATTTCAGGTAGCATCCTGAGCAGCAGGCAGGGGGGAGAATTCATGAATTAGTGTCTGAATGGTGTATCAAGCCTTGTCAAAGTGTTTGTCCTAGCAAAAGGGAGACCATTTTGGTTTTGCTTCAGATACAAGGCTGGCGTCAGACATTGTGCTGCCCAAATGGGTTGGTTCAACCATCTCTGCTTCTCTTGCCTCCTTTCCCCCTGACCTCACCCCCCCTCTCCCTCATTCTTATTCCCTACCTTTTAAAGTATTTTGCCACCACAAAAGCAGGCTCTCTCTTTCCGCCTTCCCATTGTATCTGTCTTGCTATTAGAAAGGGGGCCTTTCCTTAGAAACATTCAAATGCGGTGGCCTGGGATAGTGTTGGCAACATTCTCCCACCACAGCTAGAAATTCTCTTTTAAATTTAAACAAGTTGCATTAGCCTCTCTCCTGCCAGATTAGTCTGTCACCATTCAAATTAGCAACAGAGGGATGGTGGGGGCAGTAATGGAATCTTATATGAACTAATTGACTGCATAGGGACATTAAATATCGGAGGCAAAGTACAAAGGATTCCAAGAAAGAAATATTTTGCTTCTGATGCTAGCATTAAAACGATCAAGGTCAGACTAAATACTTACTGGAAAAAATAGCTTCTCCTTTGATAGTCTTCTCTGTATGTATGGGTTGGTGTTTTCTTTTAACCAACACCTGCTCTATATTGATTGTACAACAAAAGTGTTTGGTCTATGGATCACAATCTCAGGAACAAAGACTGTGTAAGTACATTCCAGGCCATCAGATGTTAGAATTCTTATAGAAATGTACTTCAAAAGCATATGAAGGGCAAAGCTGCATGTTGCATGTAAAGGCATGTATTGTTAGCCTGATGTTGCTTTTTAAACTGGAAAAGCCATTTCCAGATGGGAAAATTTGGAGCGGAAAAACACTCAACACTTTTCTGTCTTCTGTTTCCTGGTTTCAAAATCACATATACCCTGCCTGGCCTTTCCATTGTGGAATTTCAGATGCATGCTTCAGAGAGTTTAGAACCCCATGGGGAGAAAGTTGCTTGGGGAACAATTTCAAGTAAGGAAATGGCAGAAAAAGAAAGGGCTAAACATTCCTCTCCTGAACATCTAGTCATGCACATACACCCCTCTTCACTTTAAAAATTGCTGTCAAGCTACTACTGCACATACTGTATTTGCTTCTAAAGTAGTATTGCAAGCTACCCGAATCTCCGACTGCTGCAAGATTCCAGGGGTTCCAGGTGCTTGTCTAGGATCCTGTCTCCTTGGAATAAGGGACAGTGGAGACTGTGGTGTCTTTATAATATATGGTATTTGTGTGTGTGTGTGTGGTGTTTATTTATGGTTTATTTATCCAAACACACACACACACACACACACAGTCGTACTTTGGTCCTCGAACGCTTTGGTACTTGTACACTTTGGCTCCTGAATGCCGAAAACCTGGAAGTAAGTGTTCTGGTTTTCGAACGTTTTTCAGAAGTCGAACAGACTTCCGGAATGGATTATGTTCAAGAACCAAGGTACAACTGTATATAAATTAGGGTTGCCATAAGTCCGGAATTTCCCAGGCAAACCCTAAATACTGAAGTAGTGTCCGGGCAGAAATCGGCGAAATGTCTGGGAAAAGCTGCATGTTGGGAGTGTTGTTTTTGCCGATTTCCCTGAAAAATAGCTCAAAAACTTAATTTTCTTTGTGACTTTGGGCAAAACATTTGTGTCCAGATTTTCACTTTTTGAAATATGGCAACCCGTGTGTGTGTGTGTGTGACCCCGTAATAGTATTGTTTGGGAGTGGCAAGGCACCCATCTATTTGCTATCATTAAAATGTATTTGTTATCATTTGCTATCATTAACCATCTTAAATGCTGTAACTAAATAATATGATCATGGGGAGTTGCGATGTGTGTGTGTATGTGTGGCTGTAATTGTGTTTTTGTTTTTAATGGATGACATTCAATTTAGTTGTACTATGTACAATGACAATAAAATATCTATCTATCTATCTAAAATGTATTTGTTAGCTGCCCTGTGCCACCATTGAAAGGAAGGGCAGGATATAAGTATGAGGGAAACAAACAAACAAACAAACAAACAAACAAACAAACAAACAAGAAACGATATTTGACACGCACCCATAATGTGTCCTAATTCATGAATGAATTTTCAGAAACAGGGATAAAGATGGCATTGATGCTATCCTGTACTGGGATTTGGGCATACTTACAAAACAAAACATGCTCATGGGAACTTGTGCAACTGTATGTATGCGTTGACAATTATAAAAGCACATGTGAAGAAAGAAAGTATTCGATAGGTTCAGTAGCAAACTGAAAATCAGCTAACTACCTGCTAATAGGTGGTAATTTATTTCTTTTTTTATGCATGGGGCTAAGTTCTAATATGAAAAACATATTTATAACATGCTCAATTAGCAACATAGATTATACAGTGTTATTGTTGTTTAACTTTTTTAATGCATCTTATTGCAAAGGCAGATTTACTGGTTACTTAGATTATTTCATATTGTCTCTGTCTGCTATCATATGTCATTTGATAATCATGTGCTAGGGCAGATCTGCTACCAATTCCTCTCATCTTCTATAGGAAGAAACTTAATTCTTTAAGCCAAGGGTGTAAGACAGGGTCATGAGGTCAACTTAATCTTACAAATAATCTTTGCAACGTAGAAGGGAGATCCTCCAGTGTGCTTATCTCCTGTGCTTAGGGCAGTTATCTTAGTTAAAAGTCAGGATTAGAGTTATCAGGCCATTGCCTTAAGTTTTAGGAGTTAGACTATTGATCATTATAGGCAGAACACTGGCTTGGACAAGCAGCACATGAAAGATTTCCAGTCCACCCTTTCTAAATTAAACTGACTGCTATTTTAGTTAGTTAAAAGCTTTTCTAGAATACAAATTCTCATTATCAGTTAGATAGGAATGGGGGAAAGACCTATGCAATCTATGGAACATACATGGTTTCAGTGGGATAAATGCCATCCACCCTATATTTCATAAGACAAAGCCTTGCTTAGCTTGGTTAGAAAGTAAGGAATCTGACGTGAACTGTTTTAGTTTAGGGAATGCATACACAAAGTTAACATGGTTTTAATGTGGAGCCAGTGGAATGTATCCTTTCAAGCAAGTAAGAAATGCCCATTAATCTGTTCAGCTGTTCCTCATTCTGCAAGTTCAGGATGTTAAAGAGCTGCAAAAGGACGGAATTTTGTCATTCTTTCAATGTATAGCTAGGTGCAGAGTGTTGTTCCTAAATTAGCTTCAGAACAAATTATTCCAGATTTTTATTGAATGCATCATTATTGTTAAGTAACTATTCCATATTACTCCTCCGAAATGTGCTGTAAAACAAAACTGGAGACCTACTTACTACAGAATGCAGGGGATGGAAGCTGAAGAATGGACTAAGGCAGCTTCAGTGTGGGAGTCGGTCGGTCACCATTCCTAAATAATGTTTTAACACAACACTTGCTGCCTGTGGGCCAGGATCTATCAACACTATTCCCCACACAGCCTATATCCACATTTCTTTCCTTTCCTAGTAAAATACCAGGGTAGACATTTCCTAGCTCCAGAGCATGAATGGAAAATGGCAAGGGGGTCTTTAGGAAATCATAGGGTGTTGTTCCCTCATCACTTCCTCTTCCAACCTGGAAGTACCGTAGTTTGGGACCTGTGTCCAAGATGTTGGAGATTAAATATACGTATCCATATGAGAGTCTTCTTAACTGGAAAGCAGTTAAACTTCCAAATATTGATGATGATTTCAATTTATATTCTACTCTTTCTCCCAAAAGAGCCCAGGGCAGCAAACAAATAAATTTTATATGTGTATTTATGTTCTAAAAGCAGTTAAAACAATAACATTCTCTTAGCCAATGATTTCATGGTTGCCAAGAACAGTGCCTGCTACTAAATGCCTGAGTAAACAGGAATGTTTAAAAATTCCTCCTAAAAGTCAAGGAGGGAGACAGGTGCAGCTCACCAGAGAGGGCATTCCACAAATGGGCAACCACCACTGAGAAAACTCTATCAAAGGTCAATGCCAACTGAGCAGCCAGGTACTTTTATACTCTGTGCTTTCAGAACAGGCCAATCATGTCCAATGCGCTACAGATCAACAATCTGAATCCATATTTTCCACCAGTCTTTTTATAGATCAGCACTTCCTGTTTGCACTTTCTCTGCTGCACGGTGGGATTTTAAAATGTGCTCATCTTACTGTTCTTCTTGTCCTCCCTAGAGTGAATATGCACATCTTTAGCAGGATGGATCAAATGATGAGAAGCCATCACTTTGGGAAAAGTTACAGTGTTAACAAAGTCATCCTTTATATCCATGACAACAGTACACACAGATTTCTTCCTTTAAAATAATGCACTTCAACTTGGGCTTCCTCTCCCTGCCCCCCATTCTGACAAATATCCCCCAAATTCTTTGATGGATAATCCCTGTCGGTTGCAATGACATCTACTGGATGTCAGAGCTGATGAAGAGCAGATCCTCCTACTGCTTAACTTCACAAGACCTACTGCCAGTTAAAAGCCCAGGACTAGAGTCTTCCAGCAGGCAAAAGTCCTCATGTAGTTAATGGGACTTTTTTGCCTGGAAGGGGCTACAAGACAGATCGGGACTTCTTTTGGTTATTTAAATTCCTGTTGCTCTTATGAAGCAATTTTCTGTCACTTTTCAAATCCCAGGTAACAAATTTCTAAGCAGATTGCAAGGAAGTAAAGATGCACTAAAAAAAGTGCTATTATTAACCAAACTGCTCTGCTCCCCGCTGTTATTTATTTCAGAGCTTTGTATATAAGCTGAAGTCAAAATTATTAGGTATTCTCCAAGGCTACTATACAAACAGTGAGATGCAAAATATATTTACTGGACTAGACCTGTTCTGCTATCCAGCCCAAGCTGTCCGAAAACTCGCTTCTTTGGTTTTTTCATTTGAAGAGAATCTAAAGCTTTGAGATAGGTTTCACAAACATCCAATGCCACATTTTTTCATGCATTGAAATGGCAATATCCCCAAAGTGATATTTCCCAAAGTTTTGACACTTGGGCCTCTTTATTTTTCTTTGCCTTGAATTCAAATTGGAAGGACACTTCACACATACAACACACACCCACACCCCAAAGATACTGATGTAACATGAGACTTTCCAGCAGCAACACTGCAGGGTTTTCTTTGGGTGAAAGAGGAATGGAGATTTATAACATATTCGTAATATCTGTTTTATTAACCAGTATGCAAGAGAGCATGGAGAAGGCAAGCACACTACTATAGGCAGGCAGCACATCTTGCGATGGATTCACAGAGAGATACTTTTGCAGTCGCTTCCAAGTCTGCGCTCCCCACTTCCCACTAACTCCAGCTAGGAAGTCTCAAGGCTGAATCAGACATTAATTTAGTGGTGTGATTAGCAATCATGTCTGGAGTTTTTTAAATGATTAAATATCAGTCCTGGGAGGGTTTTGTTTTTTTCCACTGGGGGGGGATTTAAGCCTCCCCTTCTCAGCTGTTCCTGATAAAACACTACCCTACACAAAAGTTTGACTTAGAAAATGGGAGCTTCTCCCGCCAAAAAGCTAATTGCAGCTGGAGAGCATTTCCTTCCCATACACTATAATGCACACCTAGCATTTATTTTATTTTAAAAACTCATACATGGTTGCTAAGCATGCTACTAAAGTAATGCCTAGTTTGTCCTTCAGCTTTCTCTCCCTCTGCCCATTTCAGCTTCCAAACTGCTGTCTCCCAGGGCCAAACACATTTTTAAACTAGGACCTAGGACAGTGATGGGCAACCTTTTGAGCTTGGTGTGTCAAAATTTGCCAAAAAACCGAGAATAACTCGGGTGGTGTGTCACTTCGAGAAAAAACCCCATAATTCCATGATATTTATAGTTTAAATAACAAAAATGTATAATTGTAATATATAACTGTATTTAATAAACCAAAAACTAATTATTTAACCTAACCAAACCAAAAACCCCATACTAAAGTACCCAGAGTTGTTGAGCTTTTTGGGGGGAGCTACTGACCAAAGTTTTGGAGGTTTTTTGGGGGGGTTCAAAAGTTGCTTTGCTTTTTGGGGGGGTGCCCCAAAGCTACTGCGCTTTTTTTGGGGGGGGAGAACAGAAATAAATGACGAATAATGCCTTCGCTGGAACTAACATGCAGCACTGACATAGTCTGCCAAAGCGCCAAAAAACCAGCACAGAACGGGTTAAAAAATGAACGCTGTTACACCCAATCATAGTCTGCCAAAGCGCCAGAAAAAACAGCACAGAAAGGGTTAAAAAACCAATCTCTGGCTACCAACAACAACAACAAAGGATCCAGGTTTTAACAGCGGAGACAAGCTGTAGCGTGAAGAGGAGCGGGGAAACAAATGGGGAGGAACAACAGCGTGAATGGGCCGATGGGGTGTGTGCCAGCAGTGAGGGCTCTGCGTGTCACGTCTGACACGCGTGTCATAGGTTCGCCATCACTGACCTAGGACCCTTCCCGTGTCTTTTTTATTGTGCATTTATTTCACAATGGTATTGGTGTGATTATACACAATCCCACTTTCAGTACTGTTTGTGTCTTTTGAGTGCACATTCATTTTCCAGTCGGTGCAAAGCTGAAATCCTGTAACTTTTCATACCACCAATGTCCTGGGGTTCTTGGGGTGTGTGTGTGTTTTGTCCTGCTTTCATTTGCACTATAGCACAAGAGTGCCCCTTCAGGAGGCAATAATGCTTTGGTGAAGCATTTATTCAGTGTGTCAATAGATCCCTATTCTGCAGCCTAGTTGATAGATAATTCAATCACATTCAACAGGTCCTATATTTTCCTAGTTATATACAATTTATTTGGGTTTTTCTTGTGTTCTTCGCGGGCTACATCTTGGGCTTCTGGTGCGATGTGTCCTTCTTGACTCCTTCACTGCTCATCTATTCTCAAAGAGGAAAGGGCCTCTCTGTTACAAGGGGTATAGAGTTGATTCAACATGGTGACTTAGTTTGATGAAGGCACACGTCAGCTTTTCTCAGAGCATTCAGTTTGGGAAACACAGCCTGAAGCACTCAACTCTGTCTAGAGTTGGTGGGACTGGGATAGTTAAATTACGGGAGTTTGTAATTTAACCTTTAAAGACACCAACTGGTGTGATCCAGCAAGTAAGGTAAGGTAAAGGACCTCTGGACAGTTAAGTGCAGTCAAAGGCGACTATGGGGTGTGGCACTCACCTCACTTTCAGGCCAAGGGAGCCGATGTTTGTCCACAGACCGCTTTCCGGGTCATGTGGCCAGCATGACTAAACCACTTCTGGCACAACGTAACATGGTGACAGAAACCAGAGCGTATGGAAACGCTGTTTACCTTCCCTCTGCAGCGGTACTTATTTATCTACTTGCACTGGCATGCTTTTGAATGCTAGGCTGGCAGGAGCTGGGAGCTCACCCCATCACAGGGATTCGAACCACGGACCTTCTGATTGGCAAGCCCAAGAGGCTCAGTAGTTTAGACCACAGCGCCACCTGCGTCCAGCAAGTGACAGTGACAGGCAGAATCCATTCCGTAGCCTAGTTTGCATTGACTCTCAGTCCTGTTCACTGAGGAAACTTACGGCAAAGTTGCTGCCTCCCAGTCTGGTTGGGTTGAATGGTGCCCTTCCATTGGCAGTATAGAAGGGCAGCGTTCACCCTTCAGATAAGGGCAATGGGCATTTGCAGGTCAAACCCTGTACTTCTCTGAAAATTTATGGCAGCATGTGCACATTCCAACATTTCTTGAAGCTCCTTTCATCAGCTCCTCTTCTTTCACTTTAGCAGCAGTCATAATTATGTTCGTTGACGTAAAGGCCTAAGGTTAGGAGGAACCTGTCCATATGTCAGATACAAATGTGAGTATAAAGACTTATTGATGCCCTGCACTGCTTGCTATCAATGCATGATCAGCCCCAACATAAAGACATCAATAAAGAGAATCGGCTTAACAGGACAGGATAATAGCACAGGGAAGCAATGCATCATAGCCAGATGGTTGTGACAGTGACCATAAACCTTTGGATGCTGCCTAGCACCCACAAGGACAACAAGAATCTTCACATCTGGAAGGAGGCCAATGCAATAGTCACTAGGAAGTTTATTTATTACTGCCCACCCCTGGAAAGCATTCCCTAAGAGCCAAGGGAAACAAGAGGACTATGTAAGCTATGCAAAGAAAATGAAAGCACTGCCCATCCAAAATACAGCTGACACAAAACATTCTCCATAGGTCAATGCGAAACATATTTATGCATTCATTTGTTTATTTGTTTAGATGCATAGGCCACGCTCACAGACAATGTTATCAAACCCATTGAGAAGACTTTCATTTCTGTGTCAGTGAAATATGAAAGTCCCTTCCTAGTTTTACTAAAATTCATAACATTACGTGGTAACTTCCAGCCCTGTATATGGTTCCCTTGTAATATATTTTTAAAAATTGTTATATAATCTTTCATTTTACACAGATGTTATGTATAATCTACTTTCAATGAAATGAGTTGGTGATTTGACTCAAAATGTACCTTTCGTTGGCGTCACAAATTGTTCATCATCTCTCTTCTCCTCCCCGCCCCCATTCAGGCCTAGTTTAAATTTAATTATTTCATTTATCATTTGTATCCTGATGCTCTATTAAAGCAATAACCAAAGTACCTTTCAAAAAAAATGGAAGGTGCAGTTTGTTCTGTGTTTTTTGATGTGGCTGAGATGCCCAGATTGGAATGGAATGGCTCAGGATCCATGGCTGACTCTGTTCTGTTCTTGACTGGTTTCAGTGTGCTGTGTTGACTATCAGCTGCAAGAACACCAGTGGCAGTAGCATTCCTTATGTCTTCCCTTCCATGGTCATAGTGGGGCCCTCTGTCTGTAGTGATGGTGGCTGCCTGCCAGAGGAGACCAGCAGATACCAGCAAGAAGCACAGATGTTCCTCTAGCATCATTGATTGGAGATTTGTGACTCCAGTCTCAATCTAGATCTCAATCTAGATCTAAGCCATAGTCTACCTACCCTGTGGGAAAGCTTATAACACCGGCTCCTAAACACAGATTTCTGGGCTTTTTGTTTGTTGCTTGGTTAATTTACCTTCACATTTTGCATATGGCATGTTATTGGTTTGATATTAATTCACATATTTTATTATTGCCTTATTATTGTCTTGAGCAAGACAGTTGGAAACCAGCACTGAAGGTTTTTTGTTTTGAAAAATTATGTTTGTCCCAAAGCTCAATTGTCAGTACTGTTCTTCAGCTCTTTATAGTTACTTAAAATAAAACGCACCCACTTTTTTAAATGGAAAAGAAAAATAGTCGCATGTCAGAGTATTAACTGGCAGTCAAAATATTTGTGACATCTGTTGTATTCATTCTAAATAATTATTTTAGTACCAACTGCAATAAATACAAAATTAATTTTAAAGCTATATTAAAATGACATCAGTGATATATCCTAGCTGGACAACAACAGGAAACTGAGAAATTTGCCCATACCAAGGCTCAATTTATTCATGCTTAAAAATAGGAGAGTATATTATTGTATTTTAGGCCATATATATTAAAGAAAAGGAAGTCTGGCTCTGGTTTAAGCATGAGATTAAAAGGCAGGAGATTTTGTGTTTAATAATTTCTGGCTTAGTTCCATATTTTAGACAAGTCAAATTTTCACTATGTTTCCGTATGGGTATCAACAGTGCTTTCTTTCAGGGGGTACTCAAGGGGGTACAGTACTGCCACCTCTCTCTTTTCGTTATTAAAAAGTGTGACACAGTAACAACTTCATGTTAAGTACTGGCACCCATTTCTCTAGACAAAAAGCACTGGGTAGGTAACAGCAATGTGTAAGAATGGAACTACACATTATGAAGCACACAGGGTTTTCCTAGACATATGTCTGACCTGTAACACTAAAGCAGTGAGGGCATTTGCAGAGAAGAATTGGCACTGAATTATTTGGCATTAGAAAGTGGTGCTTAAACCTTCTTACGCATGCCATCCAGTTGTGTCAGTAGGCTAGCTATGGAGGGGACATCCGGAGCAGCAACATTTGCAAAAATAAAAGCAAAAAACAACCTGTGGACATGGGGAACAGCTGTAGCTCAGTGAGAGCGTCTGGTCTGGATGCAGAAGGTCCCAGTTTCATTTCCCAGCATCTCCAGGTAAGGCTGGGGCTATTCCCTGCCTGGAATCTTTGGGTAGTTGCTGCCAGTTAGTGTAGACAGTATTGAGCTAGATGTACCAATGGCCTGAGTCAGTATAAAGCAGCTTCCTAGTTTCCTATGGGAGGGCTAAGTACAACCATCGTACCTGGAGAGACATGTATGGCAAGAATGCAGCTGCCCCCCAAGAACATTGGGCAAGTTAGCGAAGGCTGCCAATAAAAGCTTGGGCTTTCCTTTTAAGAAGCTCAACAATTTAGCAGTGTCCTGGTTTTTACTTTTGAAATATGGCAACCCTAAAGTTAGCCATAGCTCTCACAATTAACAGATAACAAAGCAAACCTATCTTCAGGCAGTACAGCCTCAGTGGGAACTTTTGTGATAAAAGACCCTCCATGGGAAAAAAAATTCCCAAATGCAGAAAGCTAGCGTGTCAGGGAGAAATGTTTTGCTCTTGCATCTGTTTGCTCTGTAGAGTGATTTGTTTATTTATTTAGTAGAGAAGCATTTAATCATGTACAATTGGAGAGAAAAAACACTTTAGAATGAAAACATCCACATCTTGTCTTACCATATGAGGCAGCCACAAGAGCTATTCTGTGAAGAAATTGCATCATGTTACTTTGTTGAAGCCCTGTTATTAGATGCTGCAAGGTGCTTGACTATGGGTAGCATAAGGGATGAATCTTGTTTTTTGTGTATGCCAACGATTGGTAGAGTTACCCTGTTTCTCATATTTTAAGACATACCCATAAAATAAGCCATAGCAGGATTTTTAAGCATTCAAGGAATATAAGCCATACCCCGAAAATAAGACATAGTGATAGGCGCAGCAGCAATGCCGGCCGCGGCAGGAGGAGGAGGAAAAAAATAACACATCCCTTGAAAATAAGCCTTAGTGCGTTTTTTTGAGGAAAAAATAAATATAAGACATGTCTTATAATATGAGAAACACGGTAGTCTAGAAATAAGCTTTCTCCCCTTAGAAAAACATAGGTGCTTATCAGCCAGAACTCTTCTGTCTTCATGGCTGGACAGGGCTGAATCAGAAGCAACTTGGGATGCCTCATATGGGTCTATAGAAACACAGTCTGAGACTGCTGCCAGCCCTGCATGATCTGGCTCCCCCAGTCAAACCACCAGCACCATATTACCTGGGATTATCCACACTGTGGTGCATTCATGCTTCATCGCAGTTTCGCTTAGCATTACGAGTGAACTGGGCCACTGTCTGTTGTGGTGTGTTCCACTTGTTGAACAGATCTAATATTGTTAAAGAGCAGAGCGAGTCTATGCCACTTCTGGTTTAAAGATTACCCTAATTGTGTGTGTTTTTTATTATCACAATCTTTTATTATTATTATTATTACAGTGTTGCAGCAGTTCCAAAACTGCAGCTGGAAACTTCTGCTTGTGCAACAGTACCTAAAGGTAGTACTGTAATATTCTGTGCAAACAAGGACATCTGTGCCCACTTGGCTCTGAGGAAGGGAAGATGCTCCCTTAGCTGCAGCTCCTAGTTGGTGCTACACTGAAACCACTAGGTTTGCAGCTGGCCAAGTGGCCCCTGAAAACTCCTACTGACTCCTAGGGGTCAATTTTCCTGTTTCTTACACTTCCAAATTTAAGTTTAGTTCTCTAGATTTCCACATCAGTTTGCGATTTATATATTTGTTTTAAAGCCCTCGTGAAAACCCATTTTAAAATTAGTGTGAATTCTCCCCAGTATACACATTTTTTGTCCGCAACATTCCCATATCTTTCACAGAGTGATTTCCCCAAATAGAATGTGGTTTTGTATGCTACTTGCTCTTATATGTTCATTTTTATGCTGCTGTAGCTGGCATCTGTCTGTCTCAGGAGACAATGGAGGAATGCGCCTTGGGGGGAGAAATGGTTGGATGGTTTTATTGTAGTCTATGCATTCTGCACATGTTTCTCGGAAGGGGAACTGTGCTGCAAAATTCAGAGAAGTGTGAATTTCAGAGGGTGGCCGGGTTTCAGTTTATATACTGCTTTGGAAAGTGCAGATTTAGATGTTCAAATCTAAATGTGAACTGAATAGGATATCTCCCTTATCTCTGCTGAGTCCTGATGCCAGAAGGTCACATCCAGATCCTTCCTGAACCTTCTCCTCCTTCTCTTGTTATTACTACCAGCCCTTAACCCTAAGCAAGATCTGGCTCTTAATATACCAATAATTACTATAATTACTAGTCATCTACAGCTGCATGAGCATGCAATGGTGTTCTGCTGGATTGTCAGTCCAGGTCTCCAGTTTAACCATTTCCCCTCTCACTTCTGTTTCTCCCACCCTCCCCTGTGCCCTTGAAAACAGAAGCCTGACTCACAGAAATTCAGCAGGCAAAACTTTTTCTTTCTCTGTTCTGCATCCTGGAAAAGCATCGCATACTAAAGATCAGGTTCAAAAAATGGTGGCAATCCTACCAAGTATTCCAGGTCCTGTACACACTTTTGATCTTATCTTGCCCATCTCCTTAACAGCTGCCGGAAGTCCTATATATTCAATTAACGTACCCAATATGTTGGCCTTCATGATAACCTCTGGAAATAGGCTTCCTAGAAACCATCCATTGTTAGCCAAACACAACATTCATGCATGAAATTTCAGTTTTCTTTTCATACAAGTAAATACAAAGGAATGTCAGCTATAGCATTTTCATGCTTTGTTCTAGATCATTCAGGGGACAAGAAAAATGAATAAGATTTCAGAATGTATTCAACATGGTTCATGATGCTCATTCCTGAAGTCCAAGAAGGCATTAAAACATTGAGTTGTAGCAGTGGAAATTAAAGATTTGAACAGGAGAATTGTGAACTCTGGAAAAGAAAACATAACCCATCGGTGGTGATCATGCAGAAACTAAATAAGATTAATGAAGGTGGAGAGCAGACAAACAACCATTTTTAAGGAGCCCCATGTGTCTTGTTTTCTAAAGAGCAGGAACGAGAATCCAGGAATAATTAAAGTGCTCAGTGAACAAATGTAAATCCAATTGGCAAAATCTAGCTTTGTAGACCCTAGAGGACATCAGATTATGCAGCCAGATAGGCATCTGGATTTAAATTTGCTCATATCCAGCTAAGCAGCAGCAGCCAGTGGGGTAGGGATCTACCAAACGCCTGACCTCCATCTGGCTGATTTGCTGCAGTATCCTGGGATGGGGAGGAGCTTGGCACCAAGGCTGGCACAGTGCAAATGCACCAGCAGGAGGGCTGGGTTGCCAGCCTTGCCATTGCTCCTCCATACTGGTATGCTGCAGCAACTCAGCCAGATAGAGGTCAGGTGAGCAGCACAGCCACACCATGCTATGGGCTGTTGCAGCTAAGTTACTTCGATAGGCGGTCTGCTCAAAAACACACTTTTAAAAAAACCCACAACCCACTCAAATTATAGATACATTTGCTTGGAAGTTAAACCCTCTTAATGATTATGTTTGGGACCACATCTTGTCACACCCCTTTTTTCTTTCTTTTTTCTGCCCCTGGAAATAGAGAGGGTTTCTCTGACCCTGTTGACATGACATGGCTAGGCCACTTTTCTTTAAATATACTGTACTTTTCGATTAAGAATATCTCAAACGGCTCTTTTTCTCCCAGAGCAGTGTAGCTTGCGAGACAGCACACCACAAGTCACAGTTCCAACACTCCAAAGAGGAGCCCTGCTGGATCAAAACATCTAGTTCAGCATCCTTTTCTCACAGTGGCCAACCAGATGCCATTAGCCATTAGCACTGCACACAAGTTTCAGCCAGTACCGGTAAGTGTAAGGCTGAGACTGAGGAGACATTTTGTTTTCAGGAGGTATGGGTGTACCAGACTGCTTGGTGCTCAGAGGACAAGGATGCTGAGAGGGAAAGGGTAGAAGAACCCTTCATTAAGCCCAGAAGCCCCATCTCCTGACTTCCCTCGATTTTAGTTCAATCGTTGACTAACATTAGCATTCTAAAAACAGCAGGTAAGGATCCAGCACGAAAGGTAAGGGGCCATAGCTAGGGATGGGCAACTCTGTAAATTTTGGTTCCTCTCAATTCCTCATTTTCCCATCAGTTAGTGGGTTGTTTTTTTAAAAAAAAAGTCCTCATGAAAATTCATCAGCGTTTTACCTCAAATTTCTGCTAATATACACATTTTTATACACAATTTTGCCATTGCACATTTCTGCAAAGCAATTTCCCCTAATGCAATGTATTTTTGAATGTGGTATTCGTGAATATACACATTTCTGTGCACTCATTACTTGGTTGGAGAACTGCATTTCCAAATGCAGAGAAGTTCCTATTTCACAGAATGGCTGGGTTTCAGTTCACTTACTGTTTGAGAAAGTGTGAATTAGGTAGGGTCGCCTTTCAATGTGAATTGCATTGCATTTCTCTCCCATCCCTAGTCTATAGCCCCTCTGCCTACCCCCAACCCCACTGTAATTTGAGCACTTAAGGGCACCTCTCAGGCCAGAGAGTGAGGATAAACAGCCCCACAAACTTCCTGACAGTTATGTCTCCTTTTCACAGGTAAATTATTGAGGTGGCAACCAAAGGAGGCACAAAGAAGGTTTACGGATTGATTGTACTTACATTATTTCATTCGTTTTATAAATGGCTTTTATAAATGTGTTTGTGGGAGGGGGTGAGGACTTTTTGTTTTTGTTTTTATTAATTTTGTGTGTGTGTGTGTGTGTTTGTTTTTAAATCTTGCATTGTTGTGTTGTGATCCATGCTGAGATCTACGGGATGGAGGGTGATATACAAATTTAATAAAATAAAATAAACAGTTCCCATAAAATTGTACCGCAAAGGGATTTCACAGCAAAAAAAAATCAGCAATACAAACAATTAAAAACATTGCCATTCATAAAAACAATTCCATATATATTTTTAAAATGTATGTAGAAAAAGAATTTCAGATCTAACACAGATACAGACTGGAATAGGTATCTCCACTCAAAAGGCTTGCTTAAAAAATGAAGGTGTTCAGCAGGTACTGAAAAGACAAGAGAGGCGGTTCCTGTCTGCTGTGCAATGAAAGAGAGTTCCAAAGGATAGGTGCCACCAGTACTTTTCTTTCTGGTGGGACGCTGGGGTATGCATACCCTTAAACATTTTGTGAATCTAGCGGGAGAAGAGACTAAAAATTTTACATTTTTAAGTTTTTTCTCTAACACAGTGAATTGTCAGTTCCATTGGTGGCCTCATTTCCTGTCACAGTGTTTCCTGAGTCTCAGACGGAAGGGAGTGTTTAATGTGTGAAGTAGGAGTTGGAATCTAGCATGGTGATTGGTCAGTTTCGTTGTTACCACCTCTGATGGCAGCTTCATTTCCTTTCCCGGTGTAATGCATGTTCTTTGTACTTTTGTCCATTTACTGTATTTATTTTTCCAGATTTGAACTATAAAATGGTGGTTTTCTTGAGTCAAAATGAGAGTACCCCTAAACGTGTGTGTGTGTGTGTGTGTGTGTGTGTGTCTTCAGCTCTTATTGGTAGCAAGAAACCAGTTTAAGAAGGGAAGTCATTTTAAATTCAACAGTACAGTATTAACCTTCACATCCATTGATTTATATTATCCCTCAAATGGCCATCCTCATCGTTACTGCTGTTAGTCGTAATAAAAGCAAGACAGCTGAGCTCTTGAAATCCTTTTGATAAAGACTGCTCTTGAGAAGCTTATTATGTCAGCCTGAATTCAGCAATGACCAGAAACATGAGGTCTGTCAGGCTTTTCCTGATGCTTCCCAAACTAAGGTACAGTTCTGTGCAATCAAATGCGTTTCTTCAAGAGCTACCAGTTCACTGAGCATGCATAGCTATTTAATTACACTTTAATTAGAGTCCTTTCTCTGTGATATGGGAAGGTGGGAGCAAGCAGACATAAAAACTTCAACTATACCACTGGGATCACCACAACAAAAATCTAGCTAGAAGCTCAGTGGACTGAAGACAATAAAAATGGCTACTTCCATTAAAACTCTCTTTAAAGTCGGGGACATTTTATTTAGTGAACTTCCCTCCCTAGCGTTGTAAATCCGGTCATTTTGTTTTCCAATCCACAACTGCTTTTAAAGTTAAATTGCTTCAGCATGCCACCTGATTACAGGTCGAAAAAGTGGACAATGCACAAGACTACCCTGTTTACTGATTTCAAATAAAGAAAAGGGGAATTTCACAGGGGTGTACTGGTGGTCAAACAAGACAGTAATGATAAGACTTCTTGAGACAGTGCTTGAATAGTGGGATGCACGAAAAAAAATATTAATATGGCCCAAACATGTATATTTTACTGATATCTCTTGGGCTGTTTCTATGTATATGTGAAATATATAGATTCCTGTTGTGAAAAGAAAAGTGAAACCCAGCAGTGTACAATCTCTTGTACAAGGTCTGCTAGTTGTTTTATTTTGTTTTGGGTTTTTTGTATTATTTGATATTTTAATGTCAGGTGTTACAAGTTGGCTTGCATTTTTTTCTTTCAGTGAGATGGTACATAAATTAAATGCAATACGGTACTGACCAATAAAATATATGGTTCATTTATTTAGAATATTAATATACCGGGTTTCATCCAAAAGTATCCCAAGCAATGATAATGGAACAGTGAGAACCACACAGGATGCTAAACCACCACCTGCCTGTAATATATGCTGAATCAGCCTGAGAACCATTTTCACATAAACAGATAGAGGAAAATAGATATTTCCATCCAAGAAGACTTGAAGAAGTTGGAACTTTTGAGAGAAGATTGACAGAAGCATGTATAATAATAGTATATTGGTTACCACCACTGGGAAAGTATAGGTGCTTTACTGTAATAACTGTGTATCTTTTTAAAAAAAACTAACAACCTAAAAGCCTTAAAATGATAAAAAGGAACACCATATTTACCCAAATAACTTTAATCTGTTAACTCATGGTTTTAGAAGAGTGCATGAAGGATTACAACTGCTATATGAAGATTAAGAACACAAACTTATTTATTCAAAAGCGTACATTATTTTGAGGGAGCACGAATCCCCAAGTGACATGACCTACTAAACTGATCATTAAATAGAAAGGCTGAGATGAGCAATATATTCCATAAGTAATTATCCTTGGATCTAACTCTAACTCATTTGGTATTAGCCATTCAACACAACACAGGAGACATAGTTTGGTTTGACAACTTTCTTTTTTTAAAAAATGGAGATTGGAGATTATGGCAAGTGATTATCCATCTATAAAAAAATTATTTAACAAAAAATTATAGCAGATAGCGAACAGAATACAGACTAGCCTTCTATTAACAAACCAAACAAGTCTTAAAAATATATTTTATTATTTTTGATTGCTGTGATGATTAGGATTGCTACTGCGGGAGCATCCCAAACCCTGAGATTTCAGGGCCCAAATGATGAGGGGGAGGGGGTACTCAGTGATGTCATGAAGTATGACACATTAAGCATGAACCACAGTTACTGAAAGGATGCCAATCAAATTAAAAAACAACAACAAAGCAAATATGTCAATGGTTGGAAGTTAAGATAGAAACCTTTGTTAAAGGGGATGGTCCTATGATCCTTAGTCTATGCAATAATTTGCAGTTCACTCCTAATGACTAAAGCTTTCACGCTGCATACACAGTCTTCTTAATGAATAAATAAAACAAAGGTACACTTTAAGGCACCTGGAGAGGGCCAGGCAAATCTGGAGATTCCGGGTCAGCCCTAGAGGTCTGGCCACCCTAATGATTATCTATTATGTAGTCTATTCAGCCAGCCAACCATAGACCCTATTGTTACAATAAACCAAATGGTTAATAAATATATATTGTTTATGGCTGCATCTTGCAATTTGTTGGAATTTTTATGATTTCTTCAGAATCACATTAGGTTTTTATGGAACACTCAGAACCTAGAATAGCAAACTTATACATTTTACCAAGATTTGAAATACTTCAGGCTGCTAGCCCAAAGGAAAACTAAAATGCAGAACTTCTTAGATCCTTTCACGTTGGTAACATTTAATGCAAGGTCATTGCCAGCAAAATGTTCAGTTTTATTTGCCTTCCATTCCACATGGACAAGATTTTTGTTTTTGAAAGATGTTTAGTTTGTAATGTATGGTGCCCATTTGAAAACTGTTTATGTCTCCTGTATGTAAAGTTTTCCAGAGGCTTTGCTTGTGTCACAAGATGTATTTCACAGCATGTTCATGGACAAGCAAACCGCTTAAATTACTGTCCAAGTCTATGCCACTACATAAAACTACAAGGACACGATATACTGGTTTAACGCAGGGTGACTTGTGCTGCATTCAGATTAAATTCTAGTACGTTGTACTTGGCTTAGCTCTCAACAAATGTCCCTGTTGGTCTTCTCTCATTTCAAAAAAAAGTTTTTCTCTTGCAAGAGAAAACACAGAGCCAAAGCAAAAGTCTATAACGTTTAGATTAGATGTGGTTTGGCTATAAGTTTTGCCAACTGTTCCCAACCCCAAGGAAGTAGAGTGCATCATTAATGTGGGGAGTATTACAACCTGAGAAGAATACACTACCATTAGAACGGACATCTCAATTGAGCAGAACAGGAGATTACTTCCTGGTGTGCTGAAGGAAAAAATGAATTGTAACCAAATAAGTTCTACTAAGAGTCAAGGCACTGAAACTGAAGTTGGTACTAATAAAGAATATTGGCCAATTTTCAAATAATTCATGTAAACATGTATCTAAGGATGTGCCAATGACTGTATCAGCCTACCTACAGGAGTGACCGCTTGCTTGCTCAGCAGCTAGTTCAGGAACCAAAATGTGCACATGACTGTGCTCTTCGAAAGGAGGGCATAAGGGGCATGTTGATATGTTGAGACATTTTAGACTGTGCCTAGATGTGTATCTTGAGAGCTCTCCTTTGACTTCCTGGACTATGTGACTTGACCTGTGTTTCAGCCGTGCAGGAATTTTTGGAATAAAGCTTTCAAGAACAATCAAGCGTTCCAAGTCCTGTGTCCAGGAGTGGGAGGTCAAAAAAGAATGAGGTATTTGTGTGTTTCCCACATCCTCATCCAGTCCAGAAACACAGGTCTCTATTGAGTCCTATTGGAATTCCTCAGAGCACTGGTGCTATATCCTCATGCAACTTACAGCCATGTCTCTATACATATATTTATTTACTACAACATGCAAAACTCTCCAGGTATTGGAGTTGGATTGAGAAGCAGATGACGTAATAATTAATAATAATTTTATTATTTATAGCCCACCCATCTGGCTGTGTACTACACATGTATTTGTAGATTCATCTACCAAAGGAAATGCCGGAGACATGCAAAAAGTTTAGAGAATAAGAATGTTGGAAAAGTTAATGCCATGTGCATATTCTCCCACTGGAACAACTTAATTTTTAATTTGGGTAACCGAGGCTCCAATTTTTTTGGACAACAGAAGTTCTTATAATCCTGAAACTCAAACAGTAAGTGGACAGCCATGAACCAAATAGTAGTTAACACAGCAGATTTAGTGTAAACCTGAACTTATCTTGATCTCTCAAAGAAAAGGGCACACTGTGCTGACTGATACTCAGTATAGGCTGTAGGAGTAAAACATGCCCACAAGATAATCACATCCTTACAGAAATTGAAAACGTATGTGAAAGTCTTGGTGGTCCTGAAAAGGGGTGGGGGCTTAGACAATTTCTTGATTCTGTGTCATCATTCATTCTTTCATTTGAAAAAATCAGGAGTTTTAGAATGACAAACAAAGATTAATGTTTTATTCATAAAAGGATAGCTTATGAAATAGTGAAATGGAGCATATTTCTACCTGATAAATGCAGAGACCTGTAAACTCTGAACCCAGCTTGGCCTTTATTTCTTGTGACCCTGTTTAAGTGATTTATTTACCTTTAAGAACTGAAGTTTGCAGGAGGTAGACTATGCAGTGTAGTAGATCTTTAATTCTAAAATATTTAAACAAGGGTGGATGATGTTAGAAATGCTCTACAGAGATGGAGCATCCTTCCTTTGCAGCCAATATTTGATTTGGGAATATATATAGTGGTTCCTTGGTTCCTGAACGGCTTAGTTGCCAAACAAATCAGTTCCTGAATGCCGCAAACCCAGAAGTAAATGTTCTGGTTTGCAAACGTTTTTTGGAAGCCGAACGTCCGACGCGGCTCCTGTTTGAGTGGAAGCTCCTGCAGCCAATCGGAAGCCGTGCCTTGGTTTTTGAACAGTTTCGGGAGTCGAACAGGCTTCCAGAACGGATTAAGTTCGAGAGCCAAGGAGTGTGTGTGTGTGTGTGTGTGTGTGTGCAGTGTACAGTGTACAGTGTACAGGCGAACTAATATCACTGTACTGGAAGAAGCAAAGATCACCAGTGTTGAAGCAATGATTCTTCAACATCAACTTCGTTGGACTGGTCATGTTGTGTGGATGCCTGATGATCGTCTTCGAAAGCAACTACTCTATTCCAAACTTTAAAATGGAAAGCGTAATGCTGGTGGTCAACAAAAGTGGTTTAAAGCCTGTCTCAAGGCAAATCTTAAAAAATGTAGTATAAACACTGACAACTGGGAAACACTGGCCTGCGAGTGCTCCAGTTGGAGAACAGCCTTTACCAAAGGTGTCATGGACTTTGAAGACATTCAATCTCAGTAAGGACGCAAGGGAGAAACGTGCTAAGAGGAAGGCACGCTTGGCAAATCCACACCGTGATCAACTCCCACCTGGAAACTGTGGAAGGACGTGTGGATCCAGAATTGGCCTCCACAGTCACTTACGGACCCATTGTTAAAACCGTGTTTATGGAAGACAACCTTACTCGGCTACGAGTGATCGCCAAAGAAGAAGAAGTACTGTGCTTTTTTCTGGGGGTACGCAGGGGTACGCAAACTCCTAAACATTTTGTGAATCTAGGTTTGGCCTCATTGAGGGGCAGTATTTCAATATGAATAGGAAAATGAGAGTACCCCTAAACATTTTTAAGGAAAAAAGCACGAGAGAGAGAGAGAGAGAGAGAGAGAGAGAGAGAGAGAGAGAGAGAGAGAGAGAGAGAGAGAGAGAGAGCATTTCCAAATCATATAATATTTGGTACATCTTAGCCCTCTTACTAGTGAGGTAGGAGAGCTGAACATACAGTAATGCCAATACTGTATATTTCACATCTGGCAACAAATGCACCCCTTTGGTTTCAGATAGTGCATGGGTAGATGAGTCTAAAAATTCCAGGACGCAAATTTTCATGGCCTTCCAGCAGCTATGGTGGCTCATTTACCAGAAGTAATGTATTTAGTGTTAATACTGGAATTGTATATTCGATTCTGATTAAACAAAGCCTGCTGATGTATATTTTGCTCTAGAAGGCATTGGTTGCCAGATGTGAAGTTTTTGTCACCTCTCCTACTTCACTATACAGAAGCACACATCAAAAAGGGGCACAATCCATTTAGAGATAAGCATTTCCGATTCTTATTGTGTACACACAGACACATGCATGCACAGTGCATAATACCACAGAAGAAAGGAAATGCAAACAATTAGTATATTTTGTAGAAATATTGTGGCATACCTATTTTATTTCTTGCTGGCTTTAAGGGATTATATTAAACTTAACTCATTAAAAAAAACCCCACAGTGTTCTCTTTGTTTAATACCAGCAGAGCGTGTCCAGTACTGCAATGGAATTTTCAAAAACCAAAAATAGTTTGTGGTTTTTAAATGGTTAACAGCAATTTTGGATAATGTAATTTGTGAGTTTGGACCAGTCGTGCCAAAATCAGGTGTTTTGTATTAATGTCTGAAGAGGTAGCCGGACCTATGCCCCCCAAAATGGGCACAGACATGCTCAAGTCACATTTCAGTCCACTATCTTGATTCAGAATGGTGCCTGGTAGAATATTCATTTCACATATTTATATACTGTTCTTCACATATCCTATTACAATAATCATGAAGTCCCAGGTCTATTAATCAATTTAACATTGAACTGCTTTGCAAATGACTAATTCCCCTCACCCTTACGCATAGGAAACTATTCATTCTGCTTTAAAACTGTCATGTCAAAATCATATATGTAAATTACACCACAAAAATACACTCTATGGGAACTATTGCTAATCAGGGTTTCCAGTGTTCAGGGCCATCTTAAGCATATCTGTGGTGTGAAGATCCCTCCGGCGGCTCCCCCCCCCCCCGTTTCCCAGCACCCGCCACGCGGTGCCCCCCTGGCAGCCCAGCGCCCTGCACCACCCAGGCTTGCCATAGGGCCGGCCCTGCCAGCGTTACATCTATGCAATGAAAGAGTCACATGTGTATTCAATATATTTCTGTCCTGCATTCTTGCACCAACAGGACTATCAACATAATGAATTGTATTCATTACATATTACATGGAAGTCATAACTGTGGAGGGCATGTAGCTTGTGTGAAGCAAATGCCAATTTCTTGTTTTTTGTTTCATAGTTTTTGGAGAGTTGTATGGTTTATTTTTTTGTAAGCTATTCCATTATCCATGGTTAAAATCTTGGCTGGCTTCAAAAATAATTGCTTTCCTAAACATAAAGGAAGTCTGATTTTAATTTGCTATCTACATCTACATTCTCATATTCTTTTTATAGATTATTTGAAGTTATCACTAGAATCTTCTTTCACTCAAACATAAGTGAAAGTTTTATCTTACTTTGGATACCACAGAAATAATTTATTACTAAGGAAACAAAACCTTTTGTCTCACAATATATTTCTTCAGGACAGCTGTGGTATTTCAGTGCAAGCACAAAAGCTGCGATGATCTGGGCTGCAATCAACTATTTTTAATAGGAAATTTTTACAGACTTTTAATAAGATCTCCGAACATAATTTATGAGGAGAGGTTTTGAAGTGAAAAGGCATTGTTTGGCAAGTGTTCTTCTTCTAATCTCAGGAAATTTAAATAAAAGAGGGTTCATTTCCTCTAACTTCCACACACACACACACAAAAGTTAAGGAAAACACCTGCTACATAAAGCCACAAAACAAGCTTATTCACAATCCAAATAAAATTTATTTAAAAAGTCTGAGGACACAAAGCTCTGGGGATGTCAAATCATCATGATATTAGTATTACTACTAACATTTAATAGCAGAAGTTACCTATTAATTTTATGTGGCCTGGGAAGAGGCTGTGTGTGTGTGTGCACACGTGTGTGCGTGCTTGCTAACCATTTTTGTTCAAGTGACAGACTGGACTAAAGTATGAAAGAGAGAAAGAGAAATTCCCCAATCCTATAACATCAGACAAATACTAGACTGGGAAATTGTGCAGACATAGCATATGACCAATGATGACAAATCTAACAATTTGATTGCAAGTAAACTTATTTTAGCAGGATTGGAGGGAGTCTGACTGTTAGGTGGCACATTTCAAACCATAGAGAATACAGAGGCCACACTCCAAGGACAGAGTAACAGGAATGCCAACTTGAATAAAACAATGGGGGGAAGCCCCACCCTGCATAATTGATCACATGACATGGTGTGTGAATGCATGCACATGCACACACCCTTTGAATTGTAATGTCCATCAACTCTGGGGGCCGGCCACCTCAAATATTTTATGGGGGGGGCGAAGGGACCTTGCCCCCCCCCAGAGTTGGCTCCTATGTATAAGTAGCAGCAAGCACTCCCTCTGCCAACAGAAGACTCTCCACATTAAGGAGTTTTAAAAACTCAGCTGAGAGATTCAAAAAGCAGAAGATTACAGTGCAACAGAAGGCTTTCCAGACATGCCCCATCACCTGGAAAAAAGACCCCAAGTTCATTTCTTGGTGCCTCCAAGGATGGCTCATTGGAGCACAGCTCTGGAATGCCGGCCAGGTTACTATCTGCTGGTGTGTGAATTTTGATTGACTTCTGCCCCACTTTATCTCCTAGCAGCCCCCACTGGCAGCAGAATTGGACTTCCATTGCAGCAAAACCCAGTCCAAAATTCAGCAGCAGCACTGGAGGCAAGTCTGTAACACCTGGCTTTCATAAATGCTCCTGGAAGCTAGATAAGGCTGTGCTTCTGCCAAGTGGTGGGCTGGCCCCAACAGGGCTATACAAAAGGGAGTGGTCCCTCTTGCGTAGGTGTGAGGGTGCCATCATTAATTGTTACTTTTCCCCTCTAGGAAAAGCCCCCTTTGTGGGAATGGGTTTGTACTGGTATGAGAGAACGGTTATTTGTAGAGAGTGGGTAGAGTACAAAACAAAGCAACCCCCACAGAAATGAGATTCTGTAGTGGGAAGTTGGACAGAATCTCCCTGGAAGAGAGACAGGGCGAAGTGTTTGCAGTATTGCAGGTGAGAGGTTGTTTCTGCCTGGGGTTATTGGATCTATTTTTTGTTTGTTTGCCTTCTGTTACTGTGAAGCAGAGATTGGTTAAGGGAATTATGTGTCAAGGATGGAGGAGGAGGGGAGTCTCTCCCCCCCCCCATTTTATTTCAGAATTTGATGTTCTACATTTTTTATTGGTACGGTATTTATAACTTAGACCTGGGCAGATGAGCTGAGTGGCCATATGCTAACACAGCAATGTCCACCTGATATGTATTTGGTGCAACACCGGTCCAGGTCAGAGAGGGAGTTGCTATCATCCATCAAAATTCTATCTCCCTCACAAGGAGACTGATCCACAGTGTGTCTGGGTTCAAGGGATTCTTTGCCATGTTTGTTGTTGTTGTTTAGTCGTTTAGTCGTGTCCGACTCTTCGTGACCCCATGGACCATAGCACGCCAGGCACTCCTGTCTTGCACTGTCTCCCACAGTTTGCCATGTTTAGCTGGAGTCAGAACAGGGAGTATACTATACACCCTGCTGCGAAGTAGTCTTGGATGTTGTGCTGGAGAACCCCTTCATGGTAGTGTTGGGGGGACTTCAATATCCATACCAAGCCTGCTTCCAAATGGGCCAGATCAGGAATTCATGGTCTCCATGACATCCATAGGACTTTCTCAGTACGTTAGCTGGTCTGACCCATGTAGTCAGGCTGCTCTGCCGCCTGCATGCCCTGCCCCATCCACCACTGGCAGAAAAGTTGCACTGCCATCGTTGCCATTTTTGGGCAAGATTGTGCCAATTTGGTGTGTGCTCTTTTGCAGTTATAACTTTTTAATTGGTTTTACATAATTTTATGCATTTTAACTTTAACCATTTTAAAGATTAAAATAAAAGATTCTTTTGAACCTTCGGACCACCCCCTCCCCCCCTCCATCGGTTCCGTATTTAATATAAAGTTTTCTGCATCTTTTACCATTACCCATTTTTGTTATACAGTATATCCATAGTTACCATAGTTCCACATTACAAGTGTCATTACATCCCTGCCAATGATTTTATTTTATTTTTTAATAATAATTTTTATTCAATTTTGCCAAATCAACAAACAAAACAACAATTTTTGTACAATTCATCTTAAATTCACCCATCTCATTTTGCTCTGCTGAGCTGTGACTTCCCTCCCTCCCTTCACATGGTTTTCTTATTTACTCCTATCTCGCAGTGTGTTATTACCCTTACTTTAGTCAGTTCGTAGGATTTATTTCAGTCCTGCAAGTGTTTTTAAACTTCTACAGTTCTTCTCCATATAGTCCACAAATTTACTCCAGTCTTTTCGGAACTCTCACTGGTTTCGGATCTTGCAAGTCAGTTTTGCTAAGTCTGCATAGTCTATCAATTTCATCTGCCACTCCTCAATCGTTGGTATTTCCTGGGTTTTCCATTTTTGGGCCAACAAAGTCCTGGCCGCGGTTGTCGCATACATGAACAGTACTTGATCTTCTTTCACAATCTCCCCTCCCATAATTCCTAACAGAAATGCCTCTGGTTTTTTGGGAAAGGTATATTTAAAAATCTTTTTCAGTTCATTATATATCATTTCCCAAAATCCTTTAACTCTATCGCATGTCCACCCTGCAAATGATTTTAAGTGTTACAGTGGTCTTTTAAGTAAATTAGGAATTTACTCCAGTCTTTTAAGAATACTTGATCTTCCTGGTTTCTGATTTTCCCCGTCAGTTTTGCCATCTTAGCATAGTCCATCAGCTTTGTCTGCCATTCTTCTTTTGTTGGTACTTCTCCTTCCTTCCATCCCTGGGCTAGTAGCATTCTCCCTGCCATCATTACATACTGTACATGAAAAGTCTTTTGTCTTATTCTGGTATCTTTTGACCTATTATACCTAACAGAAAAGCTTCTCGTTTTTTAGTAAATGTATTTTAAAACATTTTCTTTAATTCATTATATTTTAATTCCTCTTTCCATAACTTTTCCCAAGATGAGAGTTGAATATTATTTCCAAAATCTCTAGCCCAGTAAATTATCACTGCTTTAACTTCTTCATCTTTGGTATACCACTCCAAAAGTAATTTGTACATTTTTATAACACTTTCACATTGTTTTCCACCAGATCTATTTCAAACATCGATCTCACAGTATCAAAACCTCTTTTTTTATCTACTTTAAAAAACATCACTTAATTGATGATACTGTAACCAATCTCTTAGTATTTCTCTTATATCTTTAAATATTCTGTTTTAATTGGTCTTCTGCCTCTATTAAGAGGTCTTTATAGGTGGCCCAATCCCCTCATATATTTAATTTTTTAACCGATATTGCTTCTAACGGAGAGAGCCACCAAGGTGTTTCTCCTCTCTAGTAAGTCTTTATATCTGTCCCATACCTCGTATATTGATTTTCTTACCAAGTGGTTCAGGAATCCTTTATGTGTTTTTGTTTTATCATAAATATGCGTGCCACCCAAACCTATTATCATGACCTTCCAAATCTAGTAAATCTGTATTTTTAATAAAATCCAATCCTGCAACCAGCAGAGGCAGGACGCCTCATAATATAACTTCAAATCTGTCAAGGAGAAGTCATCTCTTTCTTTAGAGTCTGTCAGTAACTTATATTTAATTCTTGGTTTCTTCCCCTGCCAGATACCGTGTTTCTCATATTATAAGACACGTCTTATATTTATTTTTTCCTCAAAAAAACACACTATGGCTTATTTTCAAGGGATCTTATTTTTTTTCCTCCTCCTCCTGCCGCGGCCGACATTGCTGCTGCGCCTATCACTATGTCTTATTTTCGGAGTATGGCTTATATTCCTTGAATGCTTAAAAATCCTGCTATGGCTTATTTTATGGGTATGTCTTAAAATATGAGAAACAGGGTACCAAATTGTGAGATCTTTTGTACTCTCACTATTTTGGGGTGAAATCTTACCTAAAATCAGTGCTAATGGCAGCAAATAAAAAGGGGGTGGAAAGCGCACAGGTATCCAGGGAAAAAGACTTTGGCGATCCTACCCGCCATTGCGCCGAATATGTTTTGCCTGTACGCGATTTTAGCTTTAAGTGCAGTCCACAGAATGTAACCCCCATGTAAGTTGGGGACTTCATCTCCTTCATGCTGCTAGGGTGGAGAACCCATTGAGATAGTCCATATTCTGATTTTATCCCTTTTTTTAACATGAAGTTTTATTGTTTCAGATTTTTGTAAGTGATCTTGTAAAGTGTTAAGTTAAACGGCTGAGTGTATATGAAGTAAATAATAAAACAGATGGCACAGGAGGCAAGGCAAAGTGAATACGGCTTTAAGCATTTTCTCATAAAAGCCTTTCATCAGCTAATCCACTGAAGAGATTCTGGAACACCCATGGATAACAGAGAGCACAGAAACGACAATATTGTATCAGTTCTAAATCTGTACGTGCAGGCAGTTCACATCATAAAGAGGAGTGAGTGAAGCCCCTGCCAGGCAGAGACTGAACACGTAGCCCTCATGAAAATGTTATCATAATCTCCAACGTGATAGTTGGGGAATGGATTCCGTTTGAGCCCTTGATGTGCTCAGTTTCTTCTCCAGTTTATAGTCCTCGAGAACTGGGAGAGGACCTTTTCCAGCAGCCACATTCCACCACAAAAACCTTCCTGATCCATTCATCCTTGTGGTCTCCGATGACGTGTTGGAGGTTCCATTGCACTCCAGGGCTGCCTAGCGAACTGGCAAAAGGGGTTTTACCTTATCCTCCCCGATGCTAACATGTAAGAGCGAGCCGTGAACGTCTCGATTTGCCTTTTTCCTGTTTCGCTTTAAGAATCGGGTCTATCAGACTGTGCACCGGAGGGCAGTGACTGTTCTTTAAAAAACCAAACACATTTGCACCACGCACAGAGAAAATTTTAGGGTTCTTAATAGCTGCTGCTACCCTGAGTTCCGAAAAGCTCTTTTCCGTGTTATTATCTTGCACGGACTGCACGTAAACAACTCGAGATTACAGCGCTCGTTAGCAGGTGCGAAAGACGCGTCATCCTCCAGCCTTCGATTCACAAGGAATCGCAACCGATACAACTGCTGCCTTGCAATCCGAGGAGAGGGACACGAAGGGCGCATGCGCACCTGGGAGGAGCGGGCACGCTTCCAGTTAAGGCGAGTTTAGCGGCAGCCTCAGCCGAAGGGAGTGCGCGTGCGCGCTCGGCAGCTGCCGTTCCGGGAGCAGGACGAGGACAGCTGTGTCCCGGAAGCGGAAGCGGCGTGACTGGGAGCGGTCGCTTTCTTTTCCGGCCGGGGAGCGTGCTCGGTGCAGCGAGAGAGGCCGTCTGTAGCCATGAGCGTCCCGGCTTTTATCGATATAACCGAGGAAGACCAGGTCAGGATGGGAAGCGGCTGTTTGCTTCCCTCCGTCCCTGCCCCTCCCCGAATGCAGGAGGGCAGCTGTTGTTTCCTCAGGTGCCGGAGGCCACCGCTAGGGAGGGCGGAGGAGGGGGGAATCACTCGTGGAACCTCATTCACACGTACACATACACTGGTTCCACGCGCGCTCTACGAAGCACCGCTTAGAAGCTAAGTGCTTTTTGGCAGCTTCGTAGGCCCAGCTGGGGCCTCGTCCGGTCTTTAGACTTGGATCCTTTCTGCGCCTGCTCGCCCCTCCCCCCTCCCCGTGTCTTCGCTAGCAAACGCCCGTCCTGCGAGGTTGGTTGCCTGAGCGCCTTTCTCGCCGAATCAGCACCGCTGTCTCTAGTGGCGCTTAACCGCCCAGGGATTGTGTTTAAGAGGGAAATGAGTATTTCTGCGTGTCAAGAGCGTATTCTTAAATGTATATTTATTACGTGGCTAGGAGGAATGTGATCAGGTAGTGGGAGCTTTGGAGTTAAGCTATTTAACACAGCATCAGCGTAGAGTCACAAAGAGTGAACAGGATGGTCATACGTATGTTTATGACATTACTAGGAGGAACATGATTAAAGGATGTTATTTTTATAGATGCTTTTTTCCTTTGAATATTTAGGCTGCGGAACTAAGGGCTTACCTGAAATCTAAGGGAGCTGAGATATCAGAAGAAAATTCTGAAGGTGGACTTCACATTGACTTGGCTCAGATCATTGAAGCATGTGATGTGTGCCTGAGGGATGATGATAAAGGTTGGTGTTTGCATAATTTAGGAAGCTATTGATAAGCATCTGACCTAAGGTTGTGATCTATTTTTAAAAAATTATCTGCCTTCTAGAAAAGTGAGTTAACAAACAGTTTGAGAGGAAAGGTTAAAGAAGAATTTCTAAAAAAAATGGGACAGGTACAAGAAATATGTTAGAAAATATACTGAGAACAAAATTTCTATGATAGCGTTTGAGTAAAAAAGGGAAAAAATCTGTTTGGATTTGCATAAATCAGTTTCCTTAAGAAATAGGAGTGTCAAACGATATGTAAAAACAGAGATAGCATGGATTGAATATACACTCTGCGACAAAAAGAGGAGAGTATGCTGATGGAGATAACAGGAAGTCCAAAGATAAAATTTACTTGCTTTTCTTCTTTTTTTCTCCTTTCCCTTTTTTTCTCTGGGAAAGGAGGATTAGAAATACAATACGAAAAATTGTAACAAACAAACATAAATGTATATGTGTATGTATATGTATATGTATACAAGCATGAAGAACAATGTTCAGGTTTGGTGATGGGAAAAAATAAATATCATTCAAAAAAAAAAATCATTCAAAAAAATAGAAAAGTGAGATGTCCTCCTTTAGGGCATAATTGTATATAAGGGGCCAAGTTTTACAAGTGGGCACAGCTGCCTACCTGTCAGTTACCTGAAATCTAAGTCAAAGGCTAGAGTGTGGCTTTTATTTAGAAAAATAAGAACACTGAAGTGGAACATGATAAACATACTGTTATTAATAGGTAAAGGTAAAGGGGGTCCTCACCATCAGGTCCAGTCGTGTCCGACTCTGGGGTTGCGGTGCTCATCTCGCTCTATAGGCCGAGGGAGCCGGCGTTTGTCCGCAGACAGCTTCTGGGTCATGTGGCCAGCATGACAAAGCTGCTTCTGGCGAACCAGAGCAGCACACGGAAATGCCGTTTACCTTCCCGCTGGAGCGGTCCCTATTTATTTACTTGCACTTTGAGGTGCTTTCGAACTGCTAGGTGGGCAGGAGCTGGGACCGAGCAACGGGAGCTCACCCCGTTGCAGGGATTCGAACCGCCGACCTTCTGATCAGCAAGCCCTAGACTCTATGGTTTAACCCACAGCGCCACCTGGGTCCCTACTGTTATTAATAGTGTGGAGTAATTGGGTAGAACTTGACATTTCCCAATGAATTTGTTTAGCAGTCAATTTCAAACAGAAAAAATCAAGTGCTTATTCATACAATGTATAATTAGCAATGGTGTCCTGATTTGCACAACTGCAGAGGAAAGGTGTGTAACAGATTTTTGTCTAATGCCAGTTATCAAAGTAGCCATTGTAATTTTTTAATATTTCAATTCAACACCCTTCAGACAAAAACAAAAGAGTTGTATGGATGTATCTATGGCTTTTTAAACTGGGAGTGTGTATTTCGGTTTTTATTACGTATATTGTGTTATGTATTTTTGTTTCCTTATACTCTAAGCTGCCCTGTGATCATTGCATGAAGGGCGGTATAGAAATTCAATAAATAAACAAACTGGAAGTCAAGTAAACATGCCACAGTTACTGTTGGTGTTTGCAAAAAAATAATAATTGGTCCATTAGTCTAGAAAGTTTTCTGTATGTTGTATTAACAATGTAAAGCTGAGACAGTCTTACCAAAGAACAATTCAGTGTCACATTTTTCATTACAGAAATATGTTTTTGTTTTTCAATATAGATGTTGAAAGTGTGATGAACAGTGTAGTATCTCTTCTTCTTATTCTGGAACCTGACAAACAAGAAGCTTTGATTGAAAGTCTATGTGAGAAATTGGTCAAATTTCGGGAAGGTGAACGACCATCACTCAGACTGCAGCTGTAAGTGACTTAATGTGATTGAATAGAATAAATACCTCTTGTACCACAATTCTTTTTATTCCATGAAAAGCAGGATCTTTGGCAGAATACATTAAGAGTATCTTTGAGTGGGTCAGCAAATTATGTCTGGGCTTGATGGCCAATCATTAGTGTCTTCCAGTCAGTTGTAAGGTTGTAAAGGACCCCTGGACATTTAAGTCTGATCTCACCACAATAATGCTTTGAGTTAGATGCACTTGAAACAGCGGTCTGGGAACAGTGTGGGATTCATAGGGTGCCTCTATCATTCTGGGACTAGGCCTAGTTAAGGGCAGCCACTTGCCATAACGCTGTGCATTCTTAAATAAGAACTACAAGTTTAACCAGTTGCAGATGCAATGCAGATTGTACACTGGTACAAAACATAAAACATACCTACTGAGATTTTGGCTGCAGTCCCATGTGCATTAACTTGGAATAAAGTTTTCCTGAATTTGTGGAACTCGCCTCTTGAGTAAGCATGCCTAGGAATAATTTTGTACTGCTGAAAAAGAGAAGAGAGAGGTGGAACCGAAGCAAATAAACACTTGTTAGACATAGATTTTATTCAGTATTTTATTTACCGTACATACCAGATTACATATGCAAATTTATTAAAAACAAGACTTAAATAGAAGCTCTGAAAGCCACCAGTTTTTTTGCACCACGTGCTGGCAAATTCAGGTATGGCACATTTTAAAAGGGAATGTTAGGCAAATGTGGATATATGCTACACTGGATATGTCTAGTTTGAAATCCCTCTCCTTCCAGTGCTTGGGTTAAGCAGCACAGCTTCCCTTTCAGCCCAACTCCTCATGTTTCATAGATATTAGCAACATACTCCAGGCTTGAGGACTCCTTCCATCCATGCTGACCTCTCTATGCCATATTGTCGTCCCAGCCCTGTTTGAGTACAACAAAATCACTCTTGAGATTCACACACCTCTTCCTGCTGCCGTTGCTCAATGAAGCGGTGAGCACAACCCCTTTGCCTACTTAAGGCAAAAACTTTTCTTCTGCTGCTTACGCAAACATAAGGCACAACTTATCCCTTGTGATACATTGCAAAAATTGCACACAGCTTCAGAAATCCTATGGATAATTAGGCATGCCTGAACTGTTGTCATTATGTAGCCCAAGGGAATTCTAACTCGCCTGTTAAATTGTTTGCTGTGATCAGGCAAATGTCCTTGTTGGAGGCAAGTATTGGCAATGATTTAGAATCTGATAATGCAACTTTCATATTTCTGCATGTATTAGTTAAACAGGAATAATAAAATATGTCAATGAATTACAGAGAAAATCAAGCAGGGTTCCACTTGCTCAGTTGGGCTTTCCTGACTTTTCCCTCTACTGCCCCGTCAGCTTCTAAGCAATGATGTATATTTTGTGTTGTAGCGTGGGGGTGGGGGTGGGACAGCAAAATCAGGAGGAATTCAGCAGGGCTGCATTGCATATACCAGTGTTTCTCAAACTTTGTTCCCCAGCTGTTGTTGGACTACAACTCCCATCATCCCCAACCTCCGGCCTGCTAGCTGTTGTTATGAGACTGTTAAAAGCCTGTGTGAAACTTGGTTGAACTTAATAGTGGCAATAGTGATGACTTTAAACATTTTAAATGCTTGTATTTATTTCTGTGTACATTAGATGTGCAGTGTGTGTCCATTAATACATTACAAATGTTGGAAATTAATTGATTTGTCATTATTCTTTAGACTGAGCAATCTCTTCCATGGCATGGAGAAGAATACCCCTTCAAGGTATACAGTCTACTGCAGCCTCCTTAAAGTAGCCTCCAGCTGTGGAGCTATACGGTACATTCCAACTGAACTGGAGCAGGTAAGCAGTTGAATAGTATTTGCATCTTAACAAAAAATCCCTTTAAAAATTAATAAGATTTGCAACAAACCAAAATACATCCTAAGAATTACATAATAAAATACAAAATAAAATAAAGAACCTCTTCTTGATTAAGGGAATCCCAAATTGTGATTGTAAAAAAAACCAACATGATGCTGTTTTGCTTTATGCAAGCCTATCTGGAGTGCTGCCTTGTACAGTCATACCTCGGTTTAAGTACGCTTAAACTGAGTACTTTCCGTTTAAGTACTCTGCGGACCCGTCTGGAATGGATTAATCCACTTTCCATTACTTTCAATGGGAAAGTTCGCTTCAGGTTAAGTACGCTTCAGGTTAAGTAGCCTACAGAGTTCCGGAACCAATTTCACTCATACCTCGGGTTATGTACGCTTCAGGTTGAGTACTCTGCGGACCCGTCTGGAACGGATTAATCCACTTTCCATTACTTTCAATGGGAAAGTTCGCTTCAGGTTAAGTTCACTTCCGGTTAAGTACAGACTTCCAGAACCAGTTGTGTACTTAAACTGAGGTACCACTGTACTCCAGCATCCCAAGACAGAGAGTATCCATTATCTTAAGAAAAAAGTAAAGCATGGATGGGAAATTTCCATTAATGATTGCTGCTCCTGAGCAAGGCACAGAACAGAGTTTCATAGTTTCACATTCTTCTGATTTTTAAAATATTTGCATATTCAAAAATTGTACTTGAAATAACTTTTCTCAGTAGTAAAAATCATTGCCTTCTGTGTCAAATCTTTTATAGGTTCGAAAATGGATTTCAGATTGGAATCTTACCACAGAGAAAAAGCACACCCTTCTTCGACTGCTCTATGATGTTTTAGTGGATTGCAAAAAGAGGTAAATGAGACTACATACTGTGCCAAACAATTTTGGCACAATTCATTGAGGCAGGGGAAGATTACTGATATATTTACCATTTCAATTATTGTTTTTAAATTTGTATGACTTGTGTTAAATTGTGTGCTTAATATTAAGGGCTGCTTGTTCTTATTTGAATGGTACAAATATTAATTCTTAGACTGCATATGACAATTTATGTTTAATAATCTTTTTATTTTGGTATTAAATTAAATGCTAGATTGTAAACTGTTGAGCCATAATAGAGTAGAAAGGAGTAATTTTTAACACACTCCTCCTCCACCTCCATGTTTGTTTCATGGGGGTGGAAGTGGGGTGAAAAGGAGATTGGTTTTTCTCTCTACCTGAACATTGGGAAATATGGGTAGAGTGTTTTTTTGGTAAGGGTCTCTCCTCTGTTAGGCTTGCTTGAAATGATTGTCCAAGTGATGGAGAACAGGTGAGCATTCATCTGATCTCCACTCCAAAAATGATGGGTTATCTTAGACAGAGGAAACAGATCTCCAGGTTCTCCATATGGACTGAGTTCAAAAAGTGAGACAGGTATATACTATACTTTCTTATTGACACACACAATTAATCAGTTATCGGAGCCTGATGTTTCTGGAGACTTTACTGGAAACGTAATGTGGATGGTTTTTCCGTTCTGAGTGCAAACTAAAAAAAAAGAAAAGAAAACACAAGAACTCACCCCAGCCTACTTCTGTTCTTTTTATAGTGAAGTTTTACAGAACTGCTTGATAAGACTTTTTTTCCAGGTCAAACTTGATGGTGATAGTGATTAGCTGTCAGTACAAAATCTTAAAATAGCAAAGGTCTCACTAGGGCTGTTAAAAAATCTGTGCTAGTAAAGAAAATAGACTTTGGGGCTTTTAAAAAATGGAGATATGCCTTTGTTTTGATTAAAGAATAGATGTGTCTTTTATTATGATAATATGAAATTATGTTATTTTTCTAAGCTGTTCTATTTGGGTCTTGAGAATCACTGGTGCTAAATGCAGAAACATGGCACTTGACATTGGGATTAGTCTTAAGAAAACCCTCAAGGTTGAAGTGGTGGTAATAACAAATACAATATAGTTGGAAATAAAGCCAATTTTTATATGAAAAGCTGTGCTTTTGTAACCTAATGTTATTGTTCTCCTTCAAAAGCTAATTAAAAGCAAAACAAGCCCACCATTTTATAAATGCACTATTCCCATAATATGAGATGCTCTAATTTTGAAAGTAACATTTTTTTTCTTTGACTTTTATTATCCTTTTATCCAAGAGATTTATAGCCTGCCCTTCCATCAATATTGTGTTGTTTCAATTACATTCATTCTCAGGAGCAAGATAGTGGAAGTAAGAAATTGTACTCTATAAGTGTAGTAATTGAGAATACAGATTTCAGTAACAGAAAAGTGAAGCCTTCCCCATTCCAGATAATATCTGCTCCTTGATTTTCATACAATTTACAGCATTACTTTGCTTTTTAATAATTGTATCCAGATGTGTTCTAGTAAGTAGTGTAAAGATGTTTTGACCTAAGAGAGAAAAATCTGTAATTGGCAGGTAATTTATCAGTTTAAAAGTATAAAATAAACTGTGAAGTTCTACATTTTTTTTAAAAAAAAAGACCCTTGAGACTGAATGACTACATAGCTGTTTTACCACTTTGGTACCACTGACAATCAAAACAAGTGCACTTTTCATTTGAATCATAACTTCACGGTGCCTTGTAACTATCTGACCATCTCTTTTGATACTCCCTTTCTCATACAGTTAGAATTTTGGGGTCCTCCAATGAATCTGAATGTTGGAACATTCAGGAAAAACAATAAGAAGCATTTACGCACACAGTGTATAAGCTATGGAAATTGCTATAACAGAACTACTGCATGTAGTACAAGCAGCAACCATCTTAGGCGCATCCAACTGATGTGCAACCACCACACTGACCCCAGAAGTGGCTGTAAAAGGGGGTGGGGTGGGGGCGGAGTGGGCTTACACATGCTCCGCTGATGTGTGGCGTTCAGGAAAGCAACCCCCCCCCCCCATGCAAAACAGTTTTTGCCTGTTATAATTGCTAACTTGGACAGGGGTTGAAGCAAGTTCATAAGCTACGAACTACTTGAGAATTGGAGATTATATACCTTTGAATGCCTGTTGTTGAAGTGTGGGTGGCAGAGAGCTGTCACACTTGGTTCCTCCCTACGGGCTTACCATGTGCATCTGGTTGTGAGAACAGGATGCTGGATTAGTTTGGTCTTTGTTCTGATCCATCGGTTCTCCCCTTTTACATTTTGAAATGATATTAAAAGCAAGTACTGTTTGTTTCTTGCCCACAGTGATAATGCAGCAAAAGTAATGGTAGAGCTGCTGGGAAGTTACACAGAGGACAATGCTTCTCAAGCCAGAGTTGATGCTCACAGGTAATGTAAACATTACAAACTACATTTAGGATTGTTTCATGTAATACTGGTCAGTGAAAGTTTCAGTAACAAGAAATACAGTCCCAAACATGCTAAGTTCTTATTCCTCTCCCCACTCTCCAAATACTTTGCTTGCCACTTCAGATTTGTAGATAAATGGCAAGGGGTTTTGCTAAAACATTTTGCTGGTGGCGTGAGCACAACCGGTAATGTGTGGGATATGGAGGGATTCTTAATTGAATACTGTCGTACCTTGGTTGTTGAATGGAATCCATTCTGGAAGTCAGTTCAACTTCCAAAAACATTTGGCAACCAAGCTTCCTGCACTCAATCAGAAGCCATGTCAGATGTTTGGCTTCCATAAAACATTCTCAAACCGGAACTCTCACTACTGGGTTTGCAGCGTTCGGGAGCCAAAACATTCCAGTTGCAAGGCGTTTGAGATCCAAGGTACAACTGTACAAAATATCTGCCACATTAGAATGCCTAAATTTCACCCTCTTACTTTTACAGCGTTATTTTTTTGTATTTTAGCAGTGGCCAAGACCTGTTGGTAGAAAAATATCCTTCTTGTCTAGAGTAGAATAAAAATTCGGTTGAAGTACATGTCTAAGACAGAGTTAAGTTCATTTCCTGCCCAATTCCTTTACAACTTCTGCACAGGACGCAGAATCTGTGTGTATGAAACGGCAGTTCTTTGACTTCTGTCTGGATCTTAGTGTTTGTAGAAAATGCCAGTGGAATGCATCATCGACATTTTTAAACATTATCTGAGACTGTGTAAAATCCCTTTCCAATATCATTCTGTAGTTGATCTGCACTTGCAGTGATGCAGAGTTAGGACACTTGGCTCTGCCACTTACTGGGACCCCAAGGAAAAGTGCAAACCATGTACTGTAGATGTGTTTTTAAAGGCTTTGTTTGTTTGTTTTGCAAAACCATTCTACTGTTAGGGTTGTTTGTTTGCTTGCTTGCTTGCTTGCTTGTTTAAGTTATACACTGAATAGATTTCTTCAAGCAGGGAGACGTTCCATAATATTAAAGAAAACATACTCTAGTTTGGACTCCTGTTGTAGCTGCCATTGGTTTGGGTTTGTTATGAATGGGGCAGTTTGGAAAGTTTTATATAAGGGAAGTAGGGAGAAATACCAGCTTTGGTAGTTCTTCTGGGTACCCTGTTTCTCCAAAAATAAGACGTAGCCATAAAATAAGCCATAGCAGGATTTTAAAGTATTCAAGGAATATAAGCCATACCCTGAAAATAAGACATAGTGATAGGCGCAGCAGCAATGCCGACCGTGGCAGGAGGAGGGGAATAAGACATCCCCTGAAAATAAGCCATAGTGTGGTTTTTTGAGGAAAAATAAATACAAGACGGTGTCTTATTTTCGGAGAAACACGGTAGTAACAGCAATGTGTCATATGTTATTATGGAGGAAAGTAGTGGGGGGAAGGGTTAAATTGTAGTTCATGCAAGTGTAACAGACAGGAGGAAAGCGTCTTCGAGCGGGTACAGTAGGAATGTGGAATAACTAATATTTGGTATAGAAAGGAGATCAATCTGCAATTTTTTGTTGGTTTCCAGTTCCCTCCATTTTGCATTAAAAGCAGTTAATACTTTACTGTAAGTCTACTTGATCTGTGAAGCAGAAAGCAAACTACAATAAAATATACATAACTGTTGTCTGGGGCTGGTTCATAGCCAGCCACACAGCTAGGTAGCCAGACTCTCCACCTTTTTGTGACAATTACCACAGAGAAAAGATTTTGTTCTGAGTAGCCCTTTGTTTTCAGTGAATGTTCTTGCAAACTTAGACCTAAAAGTTTGGTAGGCATCCCTAAATATAGATGCATATTTAATTGTGTCATGGAAGGAGAAGACAATTGGGCAGGCTTGCTTTTATATATAGGTGTTACAGATACACACCACTTCTTTCCACTTACATCCCATAACATTTTCAGTGTTAGGCAAATCCTTTTTTTATTTTCCCAGGCTTCTTAAAGAGAACACTCAACCTTGATTAGTTTTTATGCTGTTTTTCTTTGTTATCTCTTAACCCAATGTGTTTATATGTATTTATATTGTATTTGTAAAATGTTGATTACTGTTCAAGTGTTTTTGGAATACACTTTGATTTGGAGGTTGCTTTTGCAGAATGGTTTTTAAAAAGCTATTAAATTAACTAGAAATGCATTTTTCTTCCTTACACACATTTTACTTTCCTAAATAGGTGTATTGTCCGTGCATTAAAGGATCCTAATACCTTTCTCTTTGATCATCTACTCACCTTAAAACCGGTCAAATTTTTGGAAGGAGAACTTATCCATGATGTAAGTATTAATTTCTAAACTTACAATATTAAACACTTGGCATGCTGCATGTGAGATAAAATTGCTTGACCATTTTAGTGGGATTTAATCACACATAAGTTATTTTGCATTGTGTTGTTTATAGTGTCTAACACACAAGTTTGCTGGTACAGTGGTGCCTCATAAGACGAATTTAATTCATTCCACCGGTCAATTCGCTTTACGAAAAGTTTGTCTTGCGAAGCACCGTTTCCCATAGGAACGCATTGAAATTTAACTAATGCGTTCCTATGGGCACTCCGGGGGACTGGCGATGGCGGAGCTTGCTCGCTTGGCTTGGGGAAGCCAAGCGGCGGCAGCGCTGAAGCGGCCGATCCCGGGCCGGCCCAAGGGCGCTGGGAGGCCCGATCTGGGCTGGCCCGAGGGCGAGCGCTGCACGCTTTCTCCCGCTCGTCTTGGTGGCGGCGCTGAGGCGGCCGATCCCGGACCGGCCCGAGGGCGAGCGCAGGGCGAGCAGGAGAAAGTGTGTGGCGCTCACCCTCTGGCCAGCCTGGATCGGCCCCCTCAGCGCCGCAGCCGGCACGCGCTTTCTCCTGCTCTACCCCTTAGCTCAGGGAAGACAGGCGGGGGCAGCCCCCGCACCGCCAAGCTTCGGGGGACAGAGCTGAAGCGTGGCGGGCGCTGCTTGCCGGGGCTGCCACCTCCTGTCTTCCCCTTGGCTTGAATTCAGCCGGTATTTTCTCTTCTGTTCTCGAAATGAAATGTTTGGGAGATGTCTGTTAAATTAGACATGTTTGTATCTTTTCCTGTTCTCATAATTGAAAATTTCTTTCTTTGTAGCTTTTGACAATTTTTGTTAGTGCCAAGTTAGCATCCTATGTCCGGTTTTATCAGAACAACAAGGACTTTATTGACTCTCTTGGTAAGTGTTTTTCCTTTCTTTTTTAATGCACATTTGGTGTACCCAACACCTTATATGGCTATGATATAAACCTAGCTCAGCTACTCAGAAGGAGGTGCTGTGACTGGCCACTTGCTCTGCTGCGTTTAGTTCCAGATTGAGTACCCTTTTTTGCCCTGAGGGCACAGTTACAGCCATGTGGAGTCTGCATACAGATCAGCTGAGGAGGGGAGTAATGGCTGCTATCCACTTACCAAATCGTTGATCTCATGACTAGGGAGGGAGCAATTTGCATCCCCATCAGGGCACTGGGCTTCACCCACTCCAGTCCTGTTCCTCCAGCCCCTGCTAGCTCCAAAATGTATGGGGTCTGAAGGAGCCAGGAAAATTGGCTGCATGGAGCAGGGATCAGATCAGGCTCCTGAACTTGTGGTTTGCCACCCCTGGCCTCAGCATTTAAAGTTCATCCTTGGGTTCTCCAGTGCTGTTTGAGATTTTGTCCACTCATGCCTTCACCAGTTGGCATGGATGCCACACTCCAAGGCTCGCAGGTGCTTTACTGCAGCGTTTCTCAACCACTGTTCCGTGGCACACTAGTGTGCCGCGAGACGCTGGCTGGTGTGCCGCGACGTGCGGCGACGAGAAGGGCGATTTGCATTGTCACGTGCCTGGCGGCCGCCAATACACAACACTGACCCGCCGGAAAGCAATATTTGGCAAGTGTTTCTTACAGTCATAATTATAATATATGGCGGCACAGAGTTAAATTTTTTAACTTTTTAATGGTGGTGTGCCTCGTGATTTTTTTCACGGAACAAGTGTGCCGTGGCCCAAAAAAGGTTGAGAAACACTGCTTTACTGATCTGCAGGCAACCCCAAGAGAGTTGGTCCCAAGGTGCTTATGTTCTACCACAATAGGGCTTTCTTTTCAGTTGTGTGTGGTTGTAATATCAAAAACTCTTATTAGAATACAATTGTTTAGTTTAGCGACTGTTCATTCTGAATTGAATGCTTTTCTTTTGCTGTCTTTTGTGTTTGAACTGTGGTTTTCAAGCATCCACTTGGAAAGACACAGGAACAGTAAATCCTGTGGGAGCAGGTATTATTATTGAATCTGCATTTCTAAACTGAAAATAGCCAAATTGAGAATTCTGACAGCACTCCCAAGTTATGTCCACTATGTTATTCATAGATGGGAGGTAGAGAAAGCAGGTTTCTCAATGTTTATTGTCTAAATGACTAAGAGCCCTGTTGTTAGCCTCCATCTTGTCTCCTTGCTTTTCTTCCATTGGTCACAGACTCCACCTGTGCACTGAGCAAGCAGCAGTTATCAACAGTGCTACATGAGTGTTGAGGGGGAAACCTGACATAGTGCGAGAGTGCTGCATAAATGACCTATCAAGCATTGTGGGGGCAGCCCCATTTCCACAAAGCTGGCAACAGATGTGCAGCAGAGAAACATGCAGGCTACTGCATGGACGAGGTGCTGTTTGAGGACCAAATCTCCCTCTAATGAGGCTGAAGTACAATCAGATTGAGTACTTGCAAGTGTTCTTATGCAAGCCGAATCTTTTGCAGATGCATTAAACCTTGCAAACCACATTCTGTCCCAGTTAATATGTTTCATAGGATGAAGCTTTGTGATGGAATGTTAATGTCAGCAGCCTCTTTATTTACACACTGTGGAAAGAAAGGAGTAGTAATTAACACTTTGGCACTCCCCCATTGATGGGTAATTGACTGTTTCAAAGGAGCACTGGTTCATAAGCTATTGCATGCATGAAAATTACTTTTTCTGTATTGCAGCATTTTAGGACAAGGGTCAGTGACAATGCAAAAATTGTTCAATGATGCAAGCTTTTATATTATGACATTAAGGTTTAGATATACTGGTAATGAATAAATGTTTCCATAAAATTGGGGTTTAAAAAAATAGTGACCAGAATGGAGGTTAATTTTATTTGAAAAGTAAAGTGTAATAGGCTTTAAAACAAACATTTTTAGGAATAGGTAGAATCCTAAAAACAAAGGAGAACATTCCTCAATTTAAGAGTGTTGAAATTTTAGAAAGAAAAATGTATTATTTTTCTTAGTGAAAACAAAGAAAGCTTTTTACCTTATATAGCCACTGCTTGAATGTTATAAAAGCATGCACATGACTATAGCGCTCATTAAATATCAGGTAATTAAAAAAAAAAATTGAGTAATGAAGCCTCTCCTAGGATGTTACCATAGATTAGATTGTGCCAATCAAGTGCATTCAAAGGCAACTTGTTTCATTTGGGTGTAGTATAAACATAACAAATTCTTGTGCAATGGATTGAACCAACTAATCTACCATTAGTTATACTTCTAGTAAACCCATTGAAATAAATGGATTTAAGTAGCTTAGGTTATTTGATTTCATTGGATCTACTCTTGAGTATGACTTGGTCATCCATTGTCTGTGTGTGAAAATAATGTATTTTTTAGGTATTTGAAATGCATTCAGATATGGAGAATAGCACAGAACACATCTAATTCTTCTTGGGCCAACCGATTAAGCCAGCCCTCTAAATGGCTAGTATGCTTTTAATACTGTAATATTTTTTTATTTATTTTTACAAATTAATGTTTTCCCTTATTTTATTCCCCTGCTGATTTTATTTTCTTCAAAATTAATAACAAGGCTTGCCAATCTAAATCATCTGTTCAGCAAAAGCTCTCACAGGTGGCATCAGTTTGTTACAATGTGTTGTTTTATTAATGCTGACAAGTTAGGCCAACAGTTGTATTATCATGTGTCAACTGTGAATCGCCCTAACATGTTCACATTTAAATCTGGTAGTATGGGCAACCTTTTTACTTTAGCAGGGTAATTAACATCTCATTTGCATTTGTTAATTAGTGTTTATGAGCACTAATTGATTTTTTGTGCTTGTAGATTTCTATTAAAACCAGTAAGCTATAGTTTCTGAAGCTCCCTATTTGCTTGAGTTATGATGATCACATTTTTGTTGAATTGGTGCCAGATAAATAGCCTTCATCATAATTACTGCTAATTAACACAACATTATGTCTGGTAGTAATGTGCTTCCCTGCACTTCTATTAGTCTAACAGTGTTATTAATTCCAAACATAAATATTTGTTGAGTGTTCAGGTTATCTCATCCATACTTTTCCAATGTCTGAAACTTTAAATAGATTATTTTACAGAAATGTTATTCAACTATTTTGTAAAAACAAATAACAAAGTAAATTTACACAAACTTATTTTTTGTTTGCCATTTCATGTATTGCTGCATATTGTATTACAGCCTTCCCCAACCTGGTGCCCTCCAGATGTTTTAGGACTAGAATTCCCATCTGCCTCAGGAGATGGGGAGAACTGCTGTAACATCACACTTTTGTATCCCAAGAACTTAACAGTCAATAGCATTTGTAGATTTCAACAAGATGACATATTTTCTCGTGTTCCTCCTGTTCCATGTAAATAAATGCATAAAATGCAAATTGGTTATAATATGGAATGAGTAATATTAACAAGAAACTTAATATGTATCTTCCATAAACCTACAATGTATTTTGAAATCAGTACTGTAACTACCCTAAGAATTAAGAGTTGACACTTGGAAAGTGAACCTCTTGTGGTGGAGATGACAGGTCACAGTTGCCTCAGTATGTCTCACTTGTACTAGTATAGAAAGGGATTGTTAACTGGGGTGTGTAGGGGGGTGAATAGTATGTTAGGTACTTAGTATCTCTTCCACGCTGCATAGGATCACACCTAACTCTGTCCTGACATTGGTGCAACATCTGTTAGATGAGTGTTCAAAGATAAGATGTAGTTACATAAAAGCAGCCAGTCACAGAAGCAACAACTGTTTTTCATACAATAGTTAAGATTTCTTGGAAGCATTTTGGTTTTCCCAATATTACTTCATATCAACATGCAGCCTTTCTAGCACTCTGCCACTGCTGAGCACAGAACCAAAGCCAGCACCAGGTGACAATGGAGGATGACCCTAAATCCTAAACAAATAGGCCTACTATTCTGCAAGAAGAAACAAACTCATTCTCTATCTTCACCTCCTGTATTCCGTTCTTAATGCAAACTGACCTTATCCACACCTCTTGGAATAAATTAAAGATCTGAACATACTAATCCTTCAGTTTTTGTACTGTGAATTTTGCAATGCAGTTTTCCCAAAAAGTATCTAACTGACTGTCGTGGATCAACAATTTCCTAGCAAAAACTTACACTGTAGTGTGATCTCTAATGCAGGTTTATTGCATGAACAGAGCATGGCAAAAATGCGACTGCTCACCTTTATGGGAATGGCTGTGGAAAACAAGGAAATATCATTTGACACCATGCAGCAGGAACTTCAGGTTGGAGCTGATGATGTTGAAGCATTTGTTATTGATGGTAAGTGAGGTTATATGATCATATTATATGCAGGCTGATGAGAACTTTACTGATACTGAAAACCCTTACAACAGTTAATGATTTGAAGCAGAGTCATTCTAAGCCTCTATGTGTAGATGATGATGCAGGCGGTTAGGGTGTCACAGTCACATTTTTGCTTCTTTTGGTAAAGTGCAACATCACTGGTGTGGAAATTGCTTCACTGCAGTGAAGACCCAAACGGTGCCCATGCTATAATCCAGTAGTCAGTATAAAGTCCTGAATTGGGTCATTTTGGGGTAGGGTCCCTTGTAGATTATCCAGACCCAATTCTTGGGTTCTTCAGGTATGCCAGCATGGAGCTGGCATGGGGAAGGGGAGCATTCCACCCTGGCGTGGACAGCAAACAGGGCATTGGAAGTGGCAAAGGATTGCTTTATTGTTGCAACCACAATTTGAATGGATGAATGGAATAGTTGACTATGCAGTGTTTCTTGTACTGTTTTGTGATACAGTATATTAGAAATCCACCTTTTAATTGTTGCTCTTTGTTAAATTGCATGTGATTTCCAGTGAGAACCTCCTTGTAGAAAGTGCACATTGTACTCTCTTACATATAAAGCACTATGCAAGGCTTTGTGAAATACTTCCCTGTAACACTTTTTTCTGCATGCCATGGCAGAACAACAAAAATTGAACACCCGTTGAAAGGACATCCCTGCATTCACTTCAGTTCCAGGGGATTACTGAAGCTCTTATCAGTCAGGGTTTCAACACATGTTAAAAGAAATTCCTCATAATTTATTTGTTCTTTGCAGCTGTAAAGACAAAGATGGTGCATTGCAAAATTGATCAAACACAGAGAAAAGTAGTGGTCAGGTGAGTCTTAAATCTTTTTGTGAAGCAACTTAGTGCAGTGCTAATTATAGCACTTAAACATCTGTTTAATATTTTTACTAGACGCAAGATATTCCTATCAGTTGCCTGTAGTTAAATAGTTGCTATTTATCATAATTTTATTAAAGCCCAGACTGAATGTGATTAGCTTATTTAATGAAAGAGTCCTATTTTCCAGCACATTTCATTTAATGGCCAAACAGTGGTAAGAATACTAATGAGTTTTGTCTGAGGTTTTTAAGTACTGACGAAGGCTGCAGAATACCAGACTAGCTGGTCTATAAAGCCTTGTTATATAGAGAGTAAAACAGTTTTGTTTTCACACCTTATCTCATGTTTTATTTTTTTCTGAATACATATGTACCCAAAATATGGTGCTTTTTTTGAAAATAGAACTTTGATGCAATTCCTTTTACATTTCTTTTAGTCACAGCACACATCGAACCTTTGGAAAACAGCAATGGCAACAGCTGTATGATACACTTAACTTCTGGAAACTAAATTTGAATCAAGTGAAAAACAGTCTCCTTAGCTTGTCGGATACCTGATTATTTGATGTAATTAGTTTGTATTGGATGGAAACTCAGCTATATTAAACCATTCAACTTAATTTTGTGAACTTTTTATTGAAGATATCTAATTGGCTAGAATACACAAAATAACGAACTATAAGCTGATAAAACAATAAACTTTAAACAAGAATGAATCTTGTTCCCCTGTTCTGTTTTATAATATGATCTTATATTCTGGCATAAAGAAGTAGAATAGTCATATGATTTTTATAAATGTGGTATTTTTTTACCTTTGATTGGTAACTTTCAAATGAAATAGCTATTCTAAAGTATTCTTTAAAAAAAAAACACTAAGGTAGACAAACCTGCAGAAATGAAAGCAGTTTTCTTAATACGTGGCATTTGCTCATATATGTCACCAGTCAAAGACTTTATCAAAACAATTACATTATGCTTCTGCTTTATCTGCTGTAAATGTTTTTTCTGTATCTTCCTCATACTTTCTCTTTCTTGGGTGGACAAAACTTTTTAAATGCAGAAACCTTTCAATATTGTCAATTTGTGTTTTTATGAAGACATTTTGTGATTCCCAGTCTTTTTCTTCAGTGTTCTGTGAGCTCTGCTTTGAAATAGCTGCACTGACTTCTGAGAGTGGTTGAGAAGTCTTCTGTTGTCCTAATGGGCATTCTGTTGTGACCTAAAATCCACACATATGACATTAAAGATTTAGTTTTCTCATGGCTGATCGACACTCCACTAGACACTCTTCTAGACATTATGTAGACATAAACATTGGGTGTTTATTCACTGATTTCTGCTGTTTACGTATTGGAGATATAACAAATTGGCATCTGTGGGTATTTTTGTAAAGGTAAAGAGACCCCTGACCATTAGGTCCAGTCGTTACTGACTCTGGGGTTGTGGCGCTCATCTTGCGTTATTGGCCGAGGGAGCCGGCATACAGCTTCCGGGTCATGTGGCCAGCATGACTAATCTGCTTCTGGCGAATCAGAGCAGCGCACGGAAATGCCGTTTACCTTCTCACCAGAGCGGTACCTATTTATCTACTTGCAATTTGACATGCTTTTGAACTGCTAGGTTGGCAGGAGCTAGGACTGAGCAATGGGAGCTCACCCCGTCGCAGGGATTCGAACTGCCTATCTTCTGATCAGCAAGCCCTAGGCTCTGTGGTTTAACCCACAGCGCCACATATAGCTCTGGTGGCACTGACCCAGTAGTACTTTGTTCAGCTAAGCAGAATCAACAACGGGTATTTTTGTACTGCCTTTCAATCATATTCCCAGTGCATTTTTAAAGAAAAAAAAATGAAATTTAAACAAAATAAAGTGCCACCGTATTACAAAAGCAGGCAAAGAAGATTAAAATTGTATCTTAAAAGCTTGGAACTACAGAACGTTTTTTGGTGCCAAAAGGACAAGTAAGTGCTGGGAAACCTCCCTATCAGATTGCAGATATGATTTACAAATGGGCATTAATTGCACTTTAAAAGGAAGCACAATTCCTATCCTTTTCCACATGTACATGAAGATTGTTTTGTAAAAGAAGATTCTATAAACTTCCTGCCAATTTCTAATTTAAAATTCTTCAAATATTACTGGGGGGAGGGACGGTGCGTGGCGGGTGAAGAGCACCTTTCACACCCTGCCCCACCCCTGCTGGTGCTCAGGTGCAGCCAGAGCACAGAGGGTACTCACGTGCCCTGCGGGGGCTGGGTAAATACATGGAGGGAGCCCTAGACCAGGCATCCCCAAACTGCAGCCCTCCAGATGTTTTGGCCTACAGCTCCCATGATCCCTAGCTAACAGGACCAGTGGTCGGGGAAGATGGGACCTGTAGTCCAAAACATCTGGAGGGCCGAAGTTTGGGGATGCCTGCCCTAGACGCTCATCCAGTCCCCACTTGACAGGCGGGCGCTTACATGTGGGGGGGGGGGTTGCCTGGTTCATGCCCAATATTCTGCACCTGGGGTCATGGCCTCTCACACTATGCCGCTGCCACCACTATCATCAATCAAATTCATTGCAGCTTTAAGCTCATAAAGCCACCACTATCAATTGTGATTACTAACAATGTAAGGCAAGTAAGGTAGCTAGGATGGCTTTGGGGAATAGGAGCAAGCAGGGTGGGGGGAGGAATCAGGTGTTCTTCTCCTACTCAGGTTTTGTTCCAAGTAGAAGAATTTCAGAGCCACAAACTCAGTTCGAGGAGGGCTTACAACTTGCCCCCAGTCTAGTAGTTAAGCCTATTATTGAGGTACTGAATGTTTCAGGTGTCTGTTATAAAAAAGGAAGAATGAGTGAATTTGATTGCTTGAGACCCTAACCAAACATTGGTCTCAGGAGGGCGGGAAAAGAACGTTCTTCTCAATAAGCCCCAAACAGCACTACACAAAACCTGTTTTTATAGGCTGGAGCACTCCTCATGCATACCCAATTGTTTGCCAAATTGCCTTTTTTGCCTTATTAGATGTGTGCCACATATGATGGTACAGTGCTCTAACATGACTTATTTTATTTCAAGTTGTTGTCATGTACACAACTGATTAACTTGCAGGATCAACCTATACGTACATTTGGTTTTTTCTTTCAGTGTAGTTTGGGGTTTAACATAGTAAATATTTTGTAGTTTCTAAAAGTGAAGATCCACTTTGTTAAATGTCAGGTACTGATTTGAACATGTTGTGTTTAGTATTGTTAGTACAGAAGAGACTAAGGAACCAAATAAGATGTTAGGTATACTTTCATGTCTTAGAACAGATTTAGATTGGGTGACAGGAAACTACAAACTACAAAAATAAAATATTGAATGCATGTGTTCCAAAAAATACTTTTTTAAAGCAAATGTTATGAAGTACATTGTACTGCCTTCAGTCTTGCAGATTCTCGGTATCTGAAACAATGGCTGAAAAGTAAACAAAAGTAAAATAATATGCTTGAATTTTTGCTTAGTAAGTTATTGTTAAGACATAGTCTTCAATTCAAGCAGACTGGCTAAGATCCAGTTGATTTATATGCTGTGACTTTTTCCTGCTGTTTTCCATCAACTTTAATTGTGAAAAATGTTGCCACATTTGCCCTCTTGATATTATTTTGGAGATCAAGAAGGTCTTAAAGCATCCAGATGCATACAGTTCTACACATATCTCTGGAGTTAGCTCACCAAGGTCTGCTCTGCAATATTTTTAATTGACTTACGTGTTCTGTGGGAAAAGAGGGATCATAAAAAGTCTTTACTATTGCATTCCATTCGTCACTGGGATTTCTCTTGGGGCCTGGATTGATACTTCCGGTATTCAAAGTGTCAGCAATTCCATTACTGTGGGTTGAAACTGATTGACAAAGAGGAAATGGTAACAACTGCCTCTTATTCTCTAGGTACTAATTATATAGTGCTAAATCCCATTTTATCTCTGATCCATAAAAAAAACCCACCATTATATTAAAGTACAGAAAATAGGTTTTGACACAACATTATACGTAATTAATTTTTAATACTCTGTTTTTTGGAAAAGGAATATCAAACCATTTTAGAAATCAAAAAGCTACTTGTGCAAAAGCATTGTTTACTGCCTTTGTGCTTAAAGAACCTATTAACATAAACAGAATGGGTAAGACTCAGACTACACATGGGAAAACACCCACTGCTCAACTCATGGATGGAGCTCTGGAAGCCTATAGGAGACCTCTCTAGCTGTAAAGGCGGTGTCTCTCCTTCGTATTAACACCCTAGCACAGCCAGCTTGATATTTGCAGTCTTTATTACAAATGTACAAGAAACAGCTACAGTTCAGGAATATGCGTCAACCTGTTGAGTCAGATTCAGGGAGTGGCTTTCTTCGATTCCCGTGCCAACAAAGTAGGCGGGGCAATCGCATGAGACATCTTTGACCCTTATGTTTCATTTCCCTCCTTGTCTGCTGATTTGAAATCCCCTCCCTTCCAGAGTCTGAGCTCCCTTCCCGGGCCTCTGGGCAGTGGAAGGGCTCTGCAACATCCCTGAGCCCTTCCTCCTCGTGGCTAATCTCCTCCCGCTTCCTCTGGCTCTGGGCAGTTGGAAGGCTCCACAGCATCCCCGAGCCCCGGCTCCGCCTCTTGCTCCGAATTCTCCCTGACATCAGCTTTATTTAGATCCCTTCTCCTTGCCTCCTCTAACTCAAAATAACAAACATGGAGAAGAGATAAGGAAAGGAGAAGGCATATCAAGGTGTCTGTATATGTGTGTGGCTTGTAAGGGTTATTGTTATTAGGTTATGCTTGTTTTTAGTTGTGTGTGATCTCAGATTTGGGGCAGGTAAAGAAACACAGTACATCTCACAATAACAGAGAGACCCATGAACAGGTATGATGGATGTGTGTGTCTGCTCAATCTACTCTCCAAGTGCTGACTGTTGATGGGCTGTTTCAGGCCCCCTGTGCTCATTTATTAGCATTCTTTAACTTTAACCAGTACTTCTGGGTTCAGCACGGAGCGCAACCCGAAAAAACACAACCTGAAGCGGCTGTTACCTGAGGTATGACTGTACTACTAATTTTTGTAAGCTGCTTTGGGATTCATTCAAATGAAAAGTGGCATAGAAATATAATAAACCAAACCAAACCAAACACTTAATGTCTTACCTAACGTAACTTCTCTTACAGCAGCATTCATATTCATAGTCTCCTCTACTTCCCATGAACTTTGTTTTTTAACTTCTTGTGAAAGTAGCTTTTCTTTCAAAGACGGAACCTTTTTGGAAGTTGAATTGCAAACTGTTTGAATTTCACCTTCACATAACCTTGGTAAATTTAAGTCTGCTGAAGTTTTTTCTGCTTTTTTATCCATATTTGGGGAGTCAAAGGGTGGGCATCCACTTGTGTTTACTAAATCTTCTCTTGTCTTTTTGGATAAGGAACATGATTCTTCTGTGCTTCCTTTCACAACCATTTCCCTTGTGTCCGGACTACTTGATGGCTCTTCCCTTTTTATTTGTATGCCCTGTTTCTCACAAACCACAATGGAATGTTCACCTGTAGTTTTGGATATATGCAATTCCTTTTGTTCATCTTCTGCAAATTTATTAACTTTCAAACCTTCAATCGGAGATTCACATACATTTTCAGGGTTAAGAGACAAAGACTCGTTTGTACTTTCAGGTGTCTTTTCTGTGACTTCTGTCAGTATGGAATCATCTTTATCAGATTGTCTGCTTGGTATTTCATTTCTATATTTAGATGAGTTTTCAGCAATTAAATTAAAATTCATAATTAGAGGCAGATGATTCATGTTCCCATCAGTGGTAATCAGAGTATTTACACCTAAATTGTCATTTGAGGAAGCAGGTGAAGGTGGAATTTTCTCTCGCGTGGTGCAAGTACTACTTTGTTCACAGCATTTGTTGTTTTCACATGCATTATCACTATGTATTTCTTCAGGATTAGTATTACTCTCTTTACATAAAAGAATATTGGAGATTGTGGAACTGGAGCTCTGACTTGGTGTTTCTTTACAAATGTCATCATATTTATCAAAGCACACATTGTTCAGGTTTGTGTAATTATTCTCCACCTTTTGTGACAAGATGGAACTAATTTCAGTCTTCGAGAGGCCATTTATAATTTCCTCACTAGTAGCAATATCTTGAACTTTGGATTCTTTTGTGAGTGCCTTATTTGTGGAAGAAGCTCCCTCATGGGATGCATTGTTAATATTTTCAGCTGTCTCATAAATAAATTTATTCCTTACATTTCTCTCTAGATGCTCATTGAGTTTAGTCCAATGGTCAGTATCTGGAGTAGAACGATCCAAAGCTGCAGTGCTGTCTAAGAGCATCTTGGGTTCTTCTACCAAGGAATAGCAACTGTTTGAGTTTACTTCTATCCTTGTCTGTATTTTATCAAATTCCTTTCTGTCTTCTTTTCCTTCGGCAGCTGTTCCTGCACACCCAACTCCTGACCCACAAGTTAGTTCTGGAGTAATAAAATGGGCTGTGCAGATAACTTTGCCTGGAGAAGCCTCCTTTTGGTTTTTATTGAAATGGCAAACTGCATTGTCTTCATTCATAATATTCTCAAGACAATCCAAATCTGTTGGGTGAAAAGATTTTAATGATAAAAATTGGAAGGATGAATGCTTTCAAATATAGTTCATATAAGTATTGACACTTTAATCATAGTTAGTTCCTCCATGAATTTGTTTAATCATCTTTTAAAGCCATCCAAGTAGGTGGCTATCACGTATTGTGGGAGCCAAGTCCTAACTATGCACTTTGTGAAGAAGTACCGTATTTTTCTATGTATAAGATGCCCCCATGTATAAGACTGCAAATTTTTGGGGACTCCAAATTAAGAAAACACCCCTCAGCACTGCCCATGTATAAGACAAACCCCAGTTTTAAACCTTTTTGTGTGTAAAAAAACCCTAGTCTTATACATGGAGGACAGTGTTCTCGAAGCCACCAACATGAGTCTGACCAAACTGCGGGAGGCAGTGGAAGACAGGAGTGTCTGGTGTGCTCTGGTCCATGGGGTCATGACTAAACACAAACAAAATACATGGAAAAATACAGTACTATATTTTATCTGTCCCGAATCTTCCAATGTTCAGCTTTATTCGATGGCTCAGAGTTCTAGTGTTAGAAATTTAATTTCTAAATTAAAAAAGACCCCATTAGAAGAGTTACTCCAACTCCTTGATCATCTTGGTTGTCCTTTTTGTACTTTTTCCAGCTCTACAATATCCTTTTTGTGCTGAAGTGACCCGTATTCCAAGTGTGGCTGCACCATAGGTTTGTATAATGGCATTATGATATTGGCACTTATATTTTCAATCCCTTTTTCAAAGCAGCCACACAATAGGTTGACATCTTCATCAGTCCACTAGGACCACAAGGTCTCATTCCTGGTCAGTTGCCTCAAATTCAGACCCCATTAGTATATATGTAAATATTAGGATTTCCCCCCCCCCCGAATAAGCATCATTTCACACTTACATTGAATCACATTTGCTATTTTACTGCCCATTAACCCAGATGGTGACAGCAGTCACAAAATTAAAAGACGCCTGCTTCTTGGGAGAAAAGCAATAACCTAGACAGCATCTTAAAAAGCAGAGACATCACCTCGCCTACAAAGGTCCATATAGTTAAAGCTATGGTTTTCCCAGTAGTGATGTATGGAAGTGGGAGCTGGACCATAAAGAAGGCTGATCGCCAAAGAATTGATGCTTTTGAATTATGGTGCTGGAGGAGACTCTTGAGAGTCCCATGGACTGCAAGAAGATCAAACCTATCCATTCTGAAGGAAATCAGCCCTGATTGCTCACTGGAAGGACAGATCGTGAAACTGAGGCTCCAATACTTTGGCCACCTCATGAGAAGAGAAGACTCCCTGGAAAAGACCCTGATGTTGGGAAAGATTGAGGGCACTAGGAGAAGGGGACGACAGAGGACGAGATGGTTGGACAGTGTTCTCGAAGCTACGAACATGAGTTTGACCAAACTGCGGGAAGCAGTGGAAGACAGGAGTGCCTGGCGTGCTATGGTCCATGGGGTCACGAAGAGTCGGACACGACTAAACAACAACAACAAACCCAGTCTGAGACATCCTTTTGCAGCTCCTTGCCATCCTTTTTGACCACACTGAACAATTTGATACCATGAACAAATTTGGTTACTTCAGTGCTCACCCTTAACTCTTTCTCATTTATGAAAAACTTAAACAGCACAAGTCCCAATACTGATCCCAGGAAGACTCCATTGGGAGAACTGTTCATTTACTCCTAATTCCTATTCCATAACCAGTTACTAATCTGCAAAGGGACCTCACCTCTAATTCCATTATTGCTAAGCTTATTCAGGATTTTTTGGTGAGGGAACTTTTCAAAATCCTTTTGAAAATCTAAGTAAAGAGTGCTTGTTTTCACTCTGAAAGAAATCTAAAAGATAGCTCAGTTGGTTAGAGCATGGTGCTGAAAACACCAAGGTTACAGATTTGATCCCTGTATGGAGACAGCTGCATATTCCTGCATTGCAGTGGATTGAACTAGATGATCCTCAGGGTCCCTTCCATCTCTACAATTCTATGATTCTATTTGTGAGTGATCTTTGCAAAAGTATTCTTGTTCAGCTTCAGGAAGACTGAAGACTGTTCTATATTCTTGATAATTCTATCTTTAATAATCGTTCCACCAGTTTTCCTGGAACAGATGTTAAAATAACCAGCCTGTAATTGCCTGGATCTTTCATCTCTTTTTAGAAGTTGGTGTTACATTGACTATTTACTAGTCATTGCATATATGGAAGGTGATTTTAGTGACAAGTTACATCTTTTTATTAGAAGACAAAAAATTACACATTTCAGTTCTTTAAGAACTCTCAAATGGATGCTACTCAGAAGTGGTAATTCGTCAGTTTTAAAATTTACCACTAAGGCCCAGAACTTTGTCTAGAACACCAGAAGCCCTGTTTGTTTTACTGCAAGATGCATTCCTAGCCCTGCTTTTCACTCATTCCATACCCTTGAAATCCATAATCTCATTGCCCTTACTTGGCATCTCATAGTTTTATCAGCCTGGCTTTGTTCCGTCCTGCTGAAGGAAGTAAAACAGTGCAGACATCCTATTCCCCACCCACAATTATTTGTTGGGTAGTGTTGGGCTGCTAATGCTCTCATGGCTATCAGGGTGAGGGTATTAGGCTGCAATTTTAATATGAGCATTTGACAATGAATAGGTATTTCAGTAATGTGAGATTCTGATAATACATTTTAGCCTATATCTATATTTTAGTTACCATAGCTAAAAAATAATTATGTTAGTGTAGTTTTTCTTTAGATCAACATCTTCTGGACTGTTTTTCTTATAATTACACACACACACACACATATGTACCTTCAACACTAATTGATTTCTCTTCCCCTGTGTTTATATCAGTATTGCTGTGTTTTGCTTTTATTTCATCCAAATTCGAAGACTGAGTAGTTTTTAATCCAATGTCTCCTTGTTCAAGATTATTAAAAACTTCTTTTGATTTTTGTGTATATTTGTTTCCTGTTTGGCTTGTATGCATTTGATTTTCATAACCTGTCTCGGTAGCCTGCAATTAAAAAAAGAGCACATGTTTCTATTACTATTGAGCTGAAATGGGGAAATGGGTATTTCACAGACATTTACACCTCTATGAAATTTGCTCCCCTCTTCAGCAACTGTTGGCACCCCTCCACAAAAGAACATAAGATAAGCCTTCCGATTTTCTAATCCTCTTTTAAAGCCATCCAAGTTGGGTGCCAACCCTGCATCCTGTGGGATCAATTTCCTTTTATGTGCTCTCTGAAGAAGTATTTTCTTTTCTCTCTCATGATTCTTCCAGCATTCTGCTACATTGGCTGTCCACAATTTCTAGTGTTATGAGGGAGGAATAAAATTTTTATCCATTTTCTCCATGCCATGTGTAATTTTATAAACTTCTATCATGTTGCCTCTCGCTTACCTTTTCTCTAAACCAAATAGTCCAAATAGTCCCAAATTCTACAATCTTTCCTCCTAGGAGTTTTGCTCCTCCCCCCTGATCACTTAAGCTGCCCAGCCCTTTTCTGGACCTTCTTCAACTGTGCAATACCCTTCTTGGGGGGAGGTGAAAACAACTGTAAACTATTCCAAATGCAGTTCTTTCAACATTAAGCAATTAATACGGAAGGAGCAAGATGACCATTCAATGGATGGAAATGGAACCAACCGTCAGGGTGGCTGTCCTTTGTAAAGGCCTCTTACAGTATATTTGTCTATACTGTATTTACACTCAGCTCTGAACTTCAGGGGCTCCAGAATCTGTATTAAAAGTGAGACTGGGGAAAGCAAGTACGCCAGCACAATCACAATGCTTTCACACACAAAGGAACACTGCTAAGAAAAAAATGAACTAAAATTCTTAAAATGGAATCCCTGAGTTTAAGAAAGAGAAGGTCCTTGACTGGTGGCCTTCCTTTTACATTTTGTACATTTTCCTGGGCTACATAGATGTGTCTTGAATCAAGATGCCAGGCCATATTGAAAAGGACAGCAAGGCTGAAATCTTCAGTAAGAACCTCACCAACATTGGCACCCTCCACTTAAGGCAATATTCTTTCCTTATACTAGAAATGTATAGAAATCAGTTTTGATACTTGGATTTGCTCCTCTGGATTAGAAATTTAAACATATACAAGAAGTAATTATGGATAAATCTTTCAATTCACTGAGGTCCTGTCATAGTTGTGGAAAATGTATCTCGTACTGAGATACCTAAAAGCTCTCACACAATTATTCTAATGTCTCCAATGTATGAACTAGATGGATTTCTAAAATATGCCTGTTCTTGTTTTAGTTAATAATAGCTTCTTGAACTTTTGGAATTATTTTAAATGTTTTTCTAACTTCCTGGTAACCTTGTTAATTCAGTAGTATTTAAATGGGGGGGGGGGAACACCCTACTTCATTTTTCCAAGTTGCTTGTGTTTTCTCATATTCATTCTGAAGATTAAAGAACTTTTCTTCATTTTCTTTTGCCTTCTCCCTTTGCAGCTCATTATCTCTTTCAAGGGTCTGCAATAAAATTAATTATCCAAAAAATAATCAATACCACATTAATGAATTTTGATGTGTTTTATGTTGCTTGGACCTTTTCTTCTAACATGCTGAAAGTGCCATACAGATCAGTGATAATGTGCTATCACAACAATAATTTTCATAAATTAACAGAAAGGTGCTTATAGTTTAGCTAACAGGAAACAGGGGGAGGTTATGAAAAAGAAATGGCTATAAAAGGGTATAAAAATACTTGCCATTATTCAGTTTCACTGCATAAGTTTTAATGTACTGAAAAAGTAATATAAAGTGCAGAGCTAAGAAATATGAAATGTAGCACATTCTAAAGCTTTGTTTGCGAAGATAAACACTACAGCACATCCTAGAACATATTTTTATTACAATAATCAAACCTGAATTTTATTAACATTCCATATAATATAGAGTTAAGATTAACTTAAGGACTGTGAAACACCATTGCAAAAATTCCAGTCTGTAGTTTTTCTTGTTTGATTTTCCTATTTCATTTTTAAGTTGGTTCAATGAAATTAAATCTCTGTTAAAAGAATACTGGTATGCTATTCCTACTGCTACTTCACATTTACGTAGCACCAGCAGTGTGCAAGGCAGTACACTAAGAAGGATTTTAAACTGCCATACTTGTCTTAACATTTCTGGATTAACTCATTGTCAGCTTTGCTGTCACATTGATAAATTAAAGTAATCTTGCATAAATCAGTAGTAAAAATTCTCATACATCTCTCAGGTACTATACAATTTTGTCCTCTTCACATTTTTGAAAAATGAATAAAAGGGATACAACCCAGTGTATCCACTACCTCATATAAGATGATGTGATCAAATTTGCCAATGTAAACAGTGTTAGTGCATTTAGATAAATGGTGACTATGTACGGTTTCTGTGATTCTTTAAAACCATTTCTGGGGTTGGGAAGAGTCCATAAAAGCTCTCTTTCAAAATTAATTATTTGCTGCATTGCCTTTTTCTACAGACAGTACTTCTGAACCTATACTGCACTGAACATTTCTGAAACACTGTTGGCTATGCACACTAAGGTGATTATTTGGAGAATGAAATAAAAAAGTGTAAAATTTACCTAGAATGTGGGGGATGTGTGGCCCTCCAGATGGTGCTGTACTCAACAGCTCCAGCCAGCATGGCCAGTGGAGTCCATCTAGATTGCTAGAAACCTTCGCTAACTGTGGTAGGGATACTGCACACACAGTTTTAAATTTAGCTGTTGTTGCTTTCTTTTTAAATGAATCAAAATATATAGAATGCTTGAGGGAGAAAAGAGACCTGAAGTCTCCTTTCCATGCAATTATCCCTCTATATGGTTCCATTTACTGCTTGAGATATTAAAAAAAAATCTTTCACAGATTTTTATTAAAAAGTGGAATGTAAAATCATTTTAAAAATTAATGGAACCAGAGCTCAAGGTTCGTTACACAGGATTCTAAAGCTCTTTGCCCCCGTTTGAACCAGTTTGTGCGGGGGTTCCATTCCTGGGCCCGCATGCATAAGCCCATTCCGCCCTTTTACGGGTCGAAAAAGACCTACGTGTCAGCAATCATGCATCAATTGGACACACCTAGAATGGTCACCGCCTGTACTCCTTCCATCCCTGCAAACACAATATGGCTCTTCCACCTACATGGCTGCAAGGCGTCCTTGCACAGCTATATTTTCAACAGGGCATAAATACACAGGCCCAGATCACATGGTCAATTTCTAGATTTTATCTAAAACATATAAACTATGCTATCCAAGCCTATATACATTGCATTTAATGTGTATGCTTCATTTAAGTATTATATTCACATGTGGATGTCCTTTGGCCTCAGAAAGGGAACTGATGCATTGAGTGGGAGGAGGCATGATTCCCTCCACCAACACCTACATACCGTAGGTAGCAGAGCATTGTCTGATACTGGTTCCTGATGCCATCATTATGCAGTTTTGCTGAATGCACTGCTAGTTAAATTGCTGATAGAACTACTCTAAGCAGGTTATATTATAGGAAGATGCTTTTGTCTACCAGCATAAGAACAAATTATAAATCTGCCAGAAAAGATGTGCAATGTGTGCTGCTGTATTAAAGAGCCATCATTCTTTCTCCACTATGGTCAGGCAAAGGCTTCTGGAAGCACACCAACAGAGCATAATGGATGGCCATCCCTGTTTGTCTCAAGCATCTGGTAAACATGGAGATTTAATTACTTTCAACTGTCTAACAGTTGTTTGTAGACCTGTCCTCCATTAATTTGTCTAATTGGGGTTTTTTAAGCCAATATAGCAGCCATGGCCATCATCACACCTTGTTAACTAGAGGTTGCATCCACTGTAATAACCTCCAGGAACAGAAGAGAAAGTTATACATATGGATGGGATCCTTCCATGAGTGCAACTTTCCTTCCATGAATGGAAGCTCTTTTCATTCATGCAGCATTTACACTAGATGCAATCCTACTATGTCTTCTGTTGAAAAACACCCTCGTTCTGTTGCTCTTAACTAGCTGCCTTTTAACTCACTATGACCCTGCATTCTAGTACTATGAGAACTGCCTTTATCTTCTGTCTTTCTCCCATTCATAAGTTTATAAACTGCTGACATGGTAACCTTGTCTAAATAGGTGCTGTCTAAATAGCAACCTACACATTTTCAGACCCCTGGCATACATGCTGCCTCAGCAAAAAGCCTGGTTATATTATGCTAGGAGATATAGTATATGAAATATGTGAGGCCCCCATTTTGTCAGAAATAGCCAGGCAGATTCCATTGCATTCAGCAGAGTATAAGCACACTTGGTCAATAGCAGTGGGGAAAGGACACCCTTCATGATCGAAAAACTGTGCTTTGGAGAAATATGCATGAGAGAATAGTGCATATCCTAAATTACTAAAATTGAAATGTAGTATAATTATCATGTTGCCTCATCCAGCTCTATGGAAAGCCACAGGATACACCTCAAGGTTCTGCCTGATAGGGTGACAGTCTTAAGTTCTAAAGAGCATATGACAATCTTTTTAACAAGTTTAAAATACTTTCTAAAAAAAATTGTAAAAAAATTAATGTTTTATTATAAAATGTAACCTGTCCTGGGATCTTAGGGTGAAGGGGGTGGGGTAACAACAACAACAACAACTTTTATAAAATTATTTAGCAGATAGCCATCAAGTTTCTAATCAAGAAATATCTGACCTGACATGCTTCTTCTAGTTCATTCAATGACATTCTGGCATTAGCTTCAGTTTGTCTGCAGAGCAGTTGCTGCATATGTTGTAGAGATGCAATCATTTCCTTTTTAATAAAAGAAATGCATTCTCTTTTAAATGACATGATTATTCTGTAAAGCTGAGCACAACAGGATATGCATATATATTTGTAATTTCTTTATTAAAATGTTGGTATTGTTATACTTGTGTAGGAAGATGGTTCAATCATAACCAGAGGCCTCCTTATCCTGAATGTCAAAGGTAAAAGACTGGAAGAATATAAATGGCATGTTGGCTTGAAGGTCAGGGGGGTATGAAGTAGTGGTTAATTTCATACAACTTGAAGTCTCAAACTGCTGCAGCTGAAATTCAGTGTTTTATTGCTCTTATGATTATGAAGATGCTAGACCAGGCATCCCCAAACTGCGGCCCTCCAGATGTTTTGGCCTACAATTCCCATGATCCCTAGCTAACAGGACCAGTGGTCAGGGAAGATGGGAATTATAGTCCAAAACATCTGGAGGGCCGAAGTTTGGGGATGCCTGTGCTAGACCATTCTGAGCTTCCAAGCCACATGCACAATATTGGGGGAAGAGGGAAAAATTATATAAAGATAACTAACTACAGGTTCATAATTTGGCCCCTAGTAATTTAACAGTCATGTTGGTAAAGTTCTATTGGTAAACCTAAACAGCATTACCAATTCAGGATGTATTATTTCACATCAAATTAATATGTTTGTTGGGTCTTCAGGTTTCAATACAACACTGAAATCAAACAGCTATAATGCCAGTAGTACAACTCACACAAATGTTTTACAGACTGAATACCTTTTCCAAATAAATAAATAAATATCAATTAACTTGTATTTGAGTAGGCTTACTATTATAAAGTGTTTGTGGAGTGTTTGTTTATCATTTCTATAGCAATAAAATGTTTTCTTAGTTTTCTTAAAATGCTTTAGCAGATTAGGTAAAGCACAACATCCACAATTTAAGGCTACAATCTCATGCATACGTCTTTGGGATCTGGGAGTTGAAATTTTGGTAGTAAAGTGCTCCTAACCCACTGTTAGAATCTAAAGTTTCAGTTGTGATGATGAGGTCAAGGAGCATCCTTTGACTATAAGGCTGCAATCTTGCAAATGCATACACTTGCCAGAGAGTATGTCTCACCCTTAATGGGGCTTAATTCTGAATAGAAATGTTTGGATTCAACTGAGTCAGCGAAGACATTTTGGTACCTGAGGCAAGCCACAAAATGGCACCACCACCACCAACAGGAAAGAATGAGTGAGTGAAGACCTACATTAGGAACAAGGGGAGAGTGGGAGGAGACCAGCTGTGCCTCCTATTCACCTAGAGGTCGCCATAGAGGTGGCAAGGTGCGGCTTCCAACATGGCAGATACAACCTCCAAGGAGTGTGCTGCAGCTGTCGCACAGCAGCAGCAGGCAATGCATTCTTTGGAGACAGGATCTGCTGTCCCTGTGGATCCTGCCACCTGAAGTGGTCGCCTCACCTTGTCTCGGGTGGGTCAGTCCTGATTCAACTGCATATCTGAGTAACCAGGGAAGGCCTTCTCAACAATGGTTGTACATTTCCCCCCAGGCCATAGGGCTCTAAGCACTCTTATATTAACTTCATATGGATTCATCCTTTGACAACGTGGCTTAATGACTGCCATGGCTTAATGACTGACATCAGTTATTTAACATCTTGGAGCTTCATACTGGCTGGGCTATGGTACAAAAGGAACTGTTCAACCACATCATTAACACAGCAAATAAAAAAGGCCTAAAACTATACATATCTCAGAAAACTACAAAGTTTACTATACAAAGCTGTAATTTTAATTGCACATATTCTTAATAAATGTAATTGATATATAATATATTCTTAATATAGAAGTTACCTGCTTTTCTTCTTTAAGTTGTGCATTTTCTTCAGTGAGTCTTATATTAAATTCTCTCTCCTATAAATGAAATAAACCATGTTGTTGGTCCCTTATGGTTTGTGCTGCAAGCACAGCACCCCATGAAAGAGAGTGCAGAAAAGTGGGGTCAGATAACAGGAAACTACTATATACAGAGCAGTTAGTGTAGGAGGTAATGGGAGGATGCAAAGTGCAATTGGATTGTACCCTAACAATATTATATAGCTATGTTTACCATTCAACGGTATTATATCAGATTTTACACAGAAAAAAATAGGATTTTAACATTATCCAGCATCACCATATACTATACTATATTTATTATTATTAATTATTATTATTATTATTATTATTATTATTATCATCATCATCATCATTCTTTGGCGATCACTCGTAGCCGAGTAAGATTGTCTTCCATAAACACGGTTTTAACACAGTTTTATACTATATATAGTGTAAAGGTAAAGGTACCCCTGACCATTAGGTCCAGTCGCGGACGACTCTGGGATTGCATGCTCATCTCGCTCTATAGACTGAGGGAGCTGGCGTTTGTCTGCAGACAGTTTCAGGATCATGTGACCAGCGTGACTAAGCCGCTTCTGGAGAACCGGAGCAGCAGACAGAAACGCTGTTTACCTTCCCGCCAGAGCAGTACCTATTTACCTACTTGTACTCTGATGTGTTTTCGAACTGCTAGGTGGGCAGGAGCTGGGACCGAACAACAGGAGCTCACCCCGTAGCGGGGATTCGAACCACCGACCTTCTGATCGGCAAGCCCTAGGCTCTGTGGTTTGGACCACAGTGCCACCCTCGTCCCATATAGTATAGGAACTATACTTTATATAGTATAGGAACTATACTATATATAGTATAGGAATTATACTATATATAGTATAGGAACTATTAAATTAAACTGCTTAACAGTGCACTGCACTGCATATTTACTATAGTTGCCTAGTACTATAGAATTTAAAACAGTGCTACCACACTGAAAACACCTATTAAAATATCAGTATAGATCTATTTTTATAAATTAATAACATGAAATCTTAACTGACAAAAAATTATCAAATACCATTGAATATTTTTGCTGTAGCTCTTTCAACTCCCATTCCTTTGCTGTAAGATTGAGATTTTCATCTCCCACTCTGTGCTGACAAGTGACATTGGACCTTATCAAGTCTGCTGTAACTTTCTTTACCTCCTTAATAAGGAAACAACCATAAATAGTTCACCCAAGATTATTTTTGCAATGCTAAGCAAGACAAAACATCTTTCCAACTCCAACTAATGCCCTTCTAAGCAAAATACAGAGACAAGAATATTAATGGCATTAAATATAAATAAAATTGACAGTGATAGCTGATCTTTGAAATGATGTTTCACAGTTACAGGTCTCTTGTGTGGTTACCCATACGTTTTTTACATTTTAGATTTACACTGCTTTCACAAAAATAGGTGTTTTATGGTTTTTCACTACAGTATTGCCTTTTTTATAACTGGAAATAAATGAATATTGCATTAGTTTGTGGCTAATACTGTGTGTTGTAATGATACCAGAAGGTCCACAAGAGCTGCTACTCTAAACAACTGACAGAAGGAGAAACGAAGATCACTAATTATTCTAAGTACTCTCACTGCTTCATCCCAGAAAAGTTAAGAAAACATTAGTTTAATATATTTGACCTGTGTTTACCTTTAAAATGTTAATATTTTGCAACTATATTTATTTCACAATTCTTGTCTGCTGCCCTTCCTAGCTTGTTTAAAGCAACTCGTACAGCAAATAAACAGTACAGGCTTTGATCTTATTAAATTACAATGTATAGTCTCTAGAGTCATAAATATTGCATCTTTCCCCCCACCCTCCCTCTTTTGTATGGGGTAGCCTGTTCAGTATCTCTCTCTCCTTGAGTGCTCTGACGTTTACTCAGACAAATAGCAAAGGTTATGAATGCTGTTTGTAGATAATATCAAGAATTCTTCATGATGCCACAGCACTGAACCAAGCATTCAGAATGGCAATAGTTTTATCTAGCAGCAACTAAGTTTGGTCTGTTTAACTTTTCTTCATAAAGGTGGAATTTCCCCTTATCACAATCCAATAGTTTAACTGTTCTGGACAAAATCATATAACAGTGGAAAGTATAAATGGTTATTATCTGAACTGCTGAATTTTATGAATGCCAAGCTATCCAAATACCCAAGCTACCAATTTAATGAAATTAATAAAATGCAGCTAATTTTTGAAAGGATTTTAAAAGGCACCGTAGACCGTATGCCAATGAGAAGCTGTTCACCCTATTAAAATGCAAAAAGAATGCTAAACTATTGTCATAAACACTGATCTCATTCTCATCCCTCCCATCCCCCAAAACCCGTTGGTATAAAAATAAACACTCAAATTATTGTGGAAATTCTGTTTCTTTTTTGTATTGGCATCTATTTGCCTGTTGATGATGGGGAAGGGTTCTAAAGAGCTTAGAGAGGTTGCTAAGCTGCTATGGTTCTGGCAGAGGGCAATCTGTTCACGGAGTGTTCCAACAATGCCCGTCCGCCAGCAGAACAGAAGCAGTTGGCAGAACCCTGGGACCCTCTGGAGCAGATTCGGGAAGCACAGGTGGATGCATGGGAGAGGAAAGGAGACGTCTGTTTGCATAAAGTTGGGTGTTGCTCAAGCTGTTGTCTGAGCTATTTTGTTGCATAACTCTAGTAGAGTAATATAATGTACCTAGCAGTTTGAAGTGGGATAAGGAGTGACATTGCAGAAATACTGCTGCATCCCCGGGAGAGATGGGAATAGGGCAGTTTCTTTACAAATTTTTCACCACACCAGCTCCAGGCATCAACTTGTGTATGGGTTCTTTGGTTTCTGAAGACTTATGACTACAGCCTGAACTGCCCACAATCAGAACAAGTATGTAAATATACATAAAAACTGGATGCTAATGGGATCCATGGAAAAGCCCATGCAATCATTCACTGTCATATCAATCCACCCTTAATACATTACACTGTCTGTTTACAAATACTAGTTGGTGTAGCCCACCTACTCTCAAGGGTATGTTGCCAAGGGCCTATAAAACAATTGCAGAGCCTTCCCGTTACTTTCAAGGCACAATTCTACTTGCTGGCTTTGACTTCCAAATCTCTTGCTGGCTCAAGGCTAACAGACCTGAGAGACTAATCTCTCACATAAAATCCATTGCGACTTTTAAGACAAGACAAGCATCCGTTCTTGATTATAATCACAAAGTTCAAACAGCAAGGATACAGAGGGAGATGTTTTTGGTGACTACTCCTCCATTTTAGAACACACCTCCCCTAGGCTCTGTTAAAACCTAAGTCTGCATGGCTCCTGAAAGTGTTGTAAAACTTTCATGTTTAGGCTGCTCTTAAGCAGGATTAAGCAGATATATGGTAATTTTCTATTTCTATATTTCATACACATTTAGTTGGCTAAGTCGTGGCCTTTTCATATTTCCTTCATTTTTAGCTTTTTGCCAACCACTCTGAGAAGAGGTGGGATAGATATATAATTAAATAAATAAAATACAATACACCTACCTCTTTTAGGTTATCTATTTCAGACTTTTGTCTTGCGTTCACTGCTCTCAATTTCTTATTGAGTTGAATTGCTTCCACAACTTATGAATAGGTTTGCATAAGATTAAAAAAGTAAAGAACTAATATTAAAATACTTTTATTTTCTACAGAATAAATTTAACCTACAGAATCTCTATGTGTTTGTTTTCTTGTGGAGAAATTATGTCCAGAGGCAGATGTTGACAATCCCTCTGGGAAATAGGAGTAATCAGCTGTATATGTGATTACTCAGTTTCATATATTATTTCCATTTGTCTTTTTATATTCCACTTTTGTCCTATAGTTCATATATTTAACTTCTTAAATTGGAGATAGGTGAAGGTTTTTTTGTTTTTTGTTTTTGAAATCAGCTTTTGACACCCACCTGCCATATATTTGTAAAATATTTATGCAGCATAAAATTGGTGCATACTGTACTGAAATAAAACCTAAATCTAGCAAGTTTTTACATGTGATTAAGCAAAAAGAGATTAATATCAGTAGTTTGGAAACCGGAAGACATTTCTTGTTCAATACATGACCTTCCATAGGACTTTTCAAGAGACAGTAGTTTCATGCTCAGAATATACATGCTGATTACCAATGTTGCTGCACTATCATATGAATTTCCTCTGCAGTAAAAGTGCAATGCAGTTAGTACAGGAAATACATTATTTTCTTGTTGAACAGAACCAGCTAATATATATTGAATATTTTAATATATGATAATAATATATTTAACAATTTTAAGCATTTACTTTGCACATATACTGAAATTATATTAAAATATTGAAAATATATTAAAATCTCATACATCTTTGTTTTGAAAAGATAATCGATTTTTAAGAATAGAATTTTAAGAATATGTGATAGATAGAGTGGTATTCAGCTATATTTTACTCAGAGCAGACCCTCTGAAATTAAATTAATGTTTAATTGGTCTATTCTGAGTAAAAATGATTTTGAGTGGTTTACAGATGATGACAGTGTTTTGTAACTGTGTACTTGTGATGGGAAGGAGTGCTTTAATTGTCTGATTGGTTAAATAGCAATCATCCCGGTTAGGGCGAACCCTTTACAAATGTCTCCAACACTCCTTTCCCCCTACACCAGGACAACTCCTTCTTCTGTTACATCTGACCAACCCTCTCGGTCAACCCAAACCCCCCTCTCTCTGCTCACAGCTAACCACAACTCCCACCCTGTTTTAAAGTGGGGAGGTGCTATAGAAAGCGGCTTTCTGAAGTACTGCCCCCCTACCCTGTTAAACTTTGATGCAGCTGTGTGTGTGGGGGGGTGGCACTTAGCAGAGCAGTTTGTGCAGCACCTTCCTACCTCTGTGAAACAGCTTGTCTGGGTCATCTATCACCCTGTCATCAAGCTAGAGTTGGTGTGGCCACCAACTGAACCACCTGAAGGAAGATGTACTACAGCATGCACTATTAGGTACAATTTATGAACAACATAGGTGTTAGTCGAGGATGGTTGGTTAATTTTATCTTGAATTTATAATCTTTTGTATTGATAGTGACATTATGTTTTGTTTTCTGCTGTAAATAGAGTATAATATTGATAATGATGATGATGTCTTAATATGCCACATCTCAGGAATTGGGGAGGAGCAAATATGAACTGATTAAATGTCCTGCTCCCTGCCTCCCTTGATCTTGTATTTGTGTCCAGTTGCTGGCTGTGGGTGTGCCACTACATATCTGGTTACAGGTTATTCCACTACATATCTGTCCATCTAGTCACTTCCTGTGGAAGACCACCAATAAGGGGTAAGCTGTCATTCTCCCCTGCTCCCATGAGTTTTGCTGTATTTCTCAGCCTTCACACATAAGGGCTGGATCATCTCCTAGGTTCATCACATATTTATTTACCATTCTGCTCTAATCTCGCGTGAACGTCTTTTATTTTTCTCAGCTGACATGTGATAACTGTATGGCATTTTTCAACCTCGTTGAGACTCTTCTGATGGTCCTCCTTTGCTAATACGTGTAATTGCAACTTTTGTTCCTGCGTTAAAGAAAAGAAAGAAAAGAAAATAGTTAAAGACAAACTTTTCATATTAAATGATGTCTTTATAAATTAGATGATGCAGGAATGATAAAAACACTTATTGGGAGGTAAGCCCCATTGAACACAGTGGAGCTTACTTATAATCATACATAGAAATTGTGCTGACATCCCACGTGGAAGGGCAATAATCTTCCAGCACAGTTATTAAAGATCCCTATAAGGTAAGACAGAAGCCACTGTAGAACTGCAGATGACTCCCAGCTCTATCTTTCTTTTAAATCAGAACCAGTGAAGGCGGTGAAGGTCCTGTGTGAATGCCCGGTGGCGGTTCGAGGATGGATGGTGGCTAATGGATTGAGGTTGAATCCTGACAAGACAGAAGTACTGTTTGGGGGGCACAGGAGGCGGGCAGGTGTGGAGGACTCCCTGGTCCTGAATGGGGTAACTGTGCTCCTGAAGGACCAGGTGCGCAGCCTGGGAGTCATTTTGGACTCACAGCTGTCCATGGAGGCACAGGTTAATTCTGTATCCAGGGCGGCTGTCTCCCAGCTCCATCTGGTATGCAGGCTGAGATCCTACCTGCCCACAGACTGTCTCACCAGAGTGGTGCATGCTCCGGTTATCTCCCGCTTGGACTACTGCAATGCACTCTACGTGGGGCTACCTTTGAAGGTGACCTGGAAACTGCAATTAATCCAGAATGCGGCAGCTAGACTAGTGACTGGGAGTGGCCACCGGGACCACATAACACCAGTCCTGAGAGATCCACACTGGCTCTCAGTACATTTCCGAGCACAATTCAAAGTGTTGGTACTGACCTTTAAAGCCCTAAACGGCCTCAGTCCTGTATACCTGAAGGAGCGTCTCCACCCCCACCATTCAGCCCGGACACTGAGATCCAGCACTGAGGGCCTTCTGGCGGTTCCCTCGTTGCGAGAAGCCAAGTTGCAGGGAACCAGATAGAGGGCCTTCTTGGTAGTGGCACCCGCCCTGTGGAACGCCCTCCCAGCAGATGTCAAGGCAATAAGTAACTATTTTACTTTTAAAAGTTTTTAATGTTTGATGCTGTACTGTTTTTAATATTCGGTTGGAAGCCGCCCAGAGTGTCTGGGGAAACCCAGCCAGATGGGCGCGGTATAAATATATTATTATTATTATTATTATTATTATTATTATTATTATTAATTATTATTATTATTACTATTACTATTACTGTGTCTCCCCTATTTCCACCCCACTCCCACTGTCAGGAATATCATTGCTAATGGTATCGAAAAGGCAACAAGTGATACAGAGAATCAGTAGAGGCTTTCCTGGTCAGAACCAGCACTTTCAGTCTTGAAGCCCAGGCAAAATGTGTCAACATGTGCTTTAATCTTTTTTTAGCTTTCTGTAGATATTATTTTATTATTTTTATTATTTATTTATTTATTTTGTTATTATTTTTATTTCCACAACTCCAAACAATTGCATGCAGGCACTTCTCTTGCTCCCCTATAACAAAGATCAAACTATGTTTGATCCACCCATCTCCTGGCTGTTTTTTAAAACAGAAATGCAGGCACAGAGTGCAGTAGCATAGGAGAAGGGTGTGATAAAGCTTTTCACAATGGACCAAAAATGTTCTCCACTCTTGCCATAAAGAAACTCTAGGGGGGGGGGCAGGATGTGGTCACAATATGTGAGTCCGCAACCCCTTCTAAAGGCATTCCTTGGAAGTTTAGCCAAGTTCTTTAACACCAAGATCAGCAATGACGGGTAAGTTTATCCCAAAAGCAGCTTGCTCACCACTCTCATTCTTCCCCTGCTGCAGTGTGCAGCTTCCCGAGAGGATTGGGTAACATTCAAACAGAGCAATGACAAAGCCTAGCAGTCATGTTCTACCGAAGCATGCTTTGTACTCTGCTAGAGTAACATGGCAGATGTAATATGGAAAGGATAAAGGAAGAAAAGCAGGGACAGAGAAAAGGGATGGCACAAAGAGGAAAGTGAGATGCTCCACCTACTTTTGGCTTCAGTCCTACCAACTGCTGGCTCCAACCTTTCCCACTACAAACCACAGCTTCAACCACAGCTAGGAAGTGATGAGTGACCCCCAATAAATTACCCCTAGAGAATGCAGTCCTTGGCAGAAAAAGGTCCCCCACCCCTGGTATAAACAGACAAGACTGATGGCCTCCTGAAGTTAGGTAACCAAGCCGTCAAAGCACAATTCTAGCTATAACAGCTGGATTAGTACCCCCTTTTACCACACAAGTTGCCAGAACTCTGCAATCATCATCTGTGGTTCTTGTCTATTTCTCCCCCTGCTACATATACCATCCTTTGATCTCAAGGCAGTGTACAACATTAGTAACACATTACATTTAGGTGCCATAAGTTGTACTTGCCAGGGCATTTTAACATATCATGTAACTTAATATAAACTACTGGTATGTTTTTATCCAATCTGTTGAATTGTGTAAGGTTTTTTTAAAAAAACCTGCTGATTCTGCTGTTTTGTACTGCTTTATTATTACATTTATATTTTGCCCTTCCTTCCAAAGCAGCACAGGGCAGCATATATATGGTGTTATTATATTGTTGTATTGAAGGGTGACACTTCCCCCTCAAAAAATAAATAAATTAGTAAGTAACAAATTATATTCCATTTCAATGACATACTCCTTTGGGGGGCATACAACTAAAGATAGAAGTTTAAGAGACTAACAGTGAATATATATGTGGATTCAGTTGTCAAGACAAATATTATATGCTGATTTATCATAACATAAGCCACTGAACAGATTCTAGCTCATAAATTTTAGTACCTCAGAAGGTCAAGTATGACTTCTAAGTTTGGGTCTTTCTAACGTCACTGGGTTAATTATTCAAACACTCTTCTGGTCAAAATGACCTCAGAACTATTTCCTTGCATTTATTGTTCTATTATTGCATTGGCTCTCTTCTATCCCTGCTTATCTCCTGTTCTTCTGCTTGGAAGTTCCTGTACTCTAAAATAAGCGGGTATGCCTTGCCCAGTGATTTCATGTCATAGTAAGTATAACTGCAAATGCTGTCCTCAGTTATGCTATGTCCTGTTATGTGTACTCTAGCTTACTGTTTTCAAAGGGTCTACATTTAATTGCAAAATAACTTATGTTCATTTAATTTGGACGTTAAAATTTATGCCATCCATCTTGGTGCTTCCAAAATTAAAGGCTTCAGTTCTGAAACTACTTTTTCTCTTTTAACTTTATTGTGAAGCCTCAGTTCTCACAATGAGACTGACTAAAATTATGCAGCAGGTTTAATACACATTTCAGCTTGTCTGATCGTTTTCCACATTATTTTCAACTGATGATGAGGTTAATAACATTTCCCCTACTTCACTGTGAGTTAAAAAGCAATCTGCCTAAGTAGCAGAGAAACCAAGCAATCACTTGGCTATGTGAGAAGCTGTAATATTATGTACTGAACTTACCATGTGGCAAAGGCTAAATTCTGGATATGAAATGAAACTCAACACCAACGCTGACATGAATATGATTTTTTTAACGGTAGCTTCTTTATTACCATTGAGGAGATTTGTTTGGAGAGGAGGTCTGCTTGCAGGTAGATGTTGCCAGTCATTTGTAATGGCAGGCTGGGGCACTTGTTCATGAACTGAGCACTTCTGCTGAAGAGAGGAGCCTATCCCATTGGAAAGGAGAGGCTGAGGTATGTAATGGTAAGTAAACCCTCTCTTGCATAGTCACCCAGCCTGTTGTTTCAGACAGTGGACTAACTTGAGTATCCACAAAAAGCAGGCACCCTAGACTGCCATGTTAAGTAAAAAGCTAACAAGCCTCTCCTGGTGCAGTTCTATGCATGAGTAAATGCCATAATTTGTCACATAGTTTATCTCTTTCCTCTTAATTGTGCATATGCATGTGTACAACAAATTTTGTGCAAACAATTTTTCTGCAAGCACAGGAACAATTTACAAGGCTGGACATGATTTACTAGAATAGATTATTTGCAATAATTTTGCATGATCATTAATTTAATATTTGTATAGATAAAATAGATTACACATACTTCTTAAACAAGAAGCCTAACTTAAAAGTGAAATAGAACAAAACACATTTTATGTTGCCTTTGATCTTTAACTTGTAGCCTTATCTCCCAGGTCAAAGGACACATTATTCAATTTCACCATATTTTGTGTAAAATCACTGTAGCGTTGACGATGACTTTCAGTACAAATGTCATGGTACTTAAGGCTAAACCGGACTCTAGTTTTTGAGCTTCTTAATTAAAATCACAGTTTATAATGGTCTGACAATATTATCTTTATTCTTTCCAGTTGAGCAGCAGCAGAATTTTCACAGCTTTTAGTCAATCAAGCTTAGCAATGTTTCAACAGCTCTCTTTAATTTCAAAAGTGGTTCAGCAGAGTGACTAAACTGAACTGGCACACAAAATTCTTCTATGTTATACTGGAAGAAGAGTAACACACTGCCTGTGTCTTTCATAGCATTTTAATTACAAATATTAGCCTGAAAATAAGAAGTAAGTCTAACCAAACCATAAAGTTTAACTGTAATTTTCCTCGCAAACACTTAAGTTATTATACTAGCAAGGAAAGTTAGAAAAATAATGCTACACAAAATAAAGTCCCATTTTGTTAACAAATAAATCCAAGGATTAAGGGAAGTTTGGATAAGCACCTCTGCAATACTCAGAAGGATATTTGAATATATACCAACACCTCTATAACATGTAACCATAAAATGCAAAGAACCCTAACATTTTGCTACATGAAAATTTTTCCACTCACAGAATGATTGTTGCATTCATGGAAAAGGGTCATTTCATGAGAGAAACCATCCTTACATGAACAGAAGCAAAAAATTAGGATGCAAGCCTTTGACATTTTTATAGCTATTGTAGCTCTTACCATTTCGTTAAGCTTCTTTTGCAAAGAGTAATTTGAAATCTGTAATAATGAAAATCATTAATGATTTAAAATGCATTAGCAATTAATTGTAATTCTTCTAGTTTCAAGGAAGTGGAAAAGTTGTAAAACTTGTAACAGAAATGTAATGCCAATAATAAGACTGCATGTATATGAAAAGCCTTGAAAATAAACCCACATTGCTAATAGGCTGCCAGCTTGCACATACTCAGGTTATTTATTTATGGTGTTAAAAAAGGGAAGTGGGGGGAACAAAGGGCATGATCCCCTCCCACCTTGGTTATGGGCATGGGTGCAACACCAGTATGTTAGAAGGGGCTCTTTACTCGTTCTCCATATTACCATCCACCTCTCTGCCTCTCCTTAGTGCAGACTACTCATGCTTGGAGCACAAATAAATTATATTAAATTAAGAGGGAAAGCTGGCTGTGTATGTGAGCAGTGTGCACACAGGATGCCCCATAGCCTCTAACAACCTACCATGCTGCCTACATGTATGGTCATCATGAGCATAAAGCCAAACCAGATATAACGTTTGCCATGTAGCATTACACCGCTGTTAAAAGGAGGAGGAGGAGGCGGCAGTGGGTTGAACCATATTGGAACCTTGCTTTGTGGGTGGGGAGCTTGAACTCTTTGCCCCTGTAATGGTACTAATCAGAACTGGACCTCCTGCACACCTATTCACAATGGGAGGAAAGCACCAACTGATATCAATTGCAGCTTTTCTCCCCATTTCAAATGGCAGTAGTGGGTATTATTAGTCAGGACTATGATGGAAGCAAACCCACCCCTCTACCACAGTCCTGATCCTGATTGGATTTTCTGCGCCCCACCCCATTCCAAGGCTGCTTGATTTTTTAAGCACACACACACACCAGTTACACAAGGGAAAACCACATGCCTAACATACCATCTATTTTTGCCTTTAGACAGAGTGGGGAAAGCACAGTTCTTTTGAGTCTGGCTGCATAAATACTATATATTTCAAGCATTCTGGAAATCTATCTTCCCCTCAAAGAATTCTGGACCATGTAGTTTGTTAAGGGCTGCTGGGAATTGTAACTCTGAGAGGGGTAAACTACAGTGCGCAGAATTCTTTGAGGGAAATAATGTGATTCAAATGTGCTTTAAAAGTATAGTGTATACACAGCCTATGTATATCTGACTGGAGTGGATGTTATGACTACAAACATCTTATCTATTTCTTCATTTAGAGAGAAGAGGGGAGAAAACATAGTTCTTTTGAGCCTGCGCAAATCTTTAAAAAGTGAATACTGCTGGGACTACAATGAAATTCATGTCTGTTTTTGTAACCTTTTCCTGCCTGATTTTACTCATCCCCAGAGTCCAGCTTTGTGCCTGTTTACAAGCATGTTTATAAAGGTGTTCAGAAAAAGAAGAAGCTCTCTTTACAATCTTTCTCCTTAAAACTATTTTCCTTCTATTTTTATGCCTTGCTTAGCTTTCTTATCACTGAGGCTCTAGTGATCATATTCCATTTATTCCACCTCAAAGCCTCTCCCCACATTATGTTTATAATACCCTTCTGGGGCACAAATGATAAAATGCACCACTGGAAGATGGATCTCTGCGCATCTCCACACTAACACTAGTTCCACATGGGATACAATCACTTACTGACTACGGTAATTCAATTTGCACAATTATAATTGGTGGGGAGGTCTTGTGCAACAAACCCTCTTTGCCAAAAGACCAGACTTTTTTGCAGTTAGGAAAGTGATGGGGAATGCTCTGGAATAGCACTTGTTTTGACACAACTTTCTCTAACTTCTCCACACAAAGATCAGAATGAATGCTCATTAAATAATAGCATCATCTACTCTCACTGAAAACAAGCAGGTCGAATGCTCAATAAACAGGTCATTTGCTGCTCCTTTTTAAAACTCTATGCAGCTTCCTAGAGTAGGATCATGGCATGCATGGAATGGGTCTAATTCTTTCCTCCTGAACTGCATTCCCAGTGAAAACTGCTTTTCGCCCTGAGCTGCTATTTGCTACAGAGGGAAGTTCACTGGTGCCAATGAAAGCTTCTCTACCGAGGCAAAAAATACTGGAGATGAATGTTGAGCATGGCATCAACTCCCAGTATTACGCCATATTATTTTTCTCACTGCTGCTACATGTATAATATAACATGGCTCTGAAAGGCCACACTACTCCCCTGTTGTATTTCCTTTTCACCTGTATGTCTGCATGAATACTGTGCCAGGTTTATGGATCAGTATATAATAAATGTTGCATTCAATCATCCTATGACTTTTCTATGCCCTGAAGTTCTTGCCAGAGCAGAACCAGCTGCTTCTAAATTTCCAATTGTATAACTCAAAGATTAAGGCAAGATTGATTATTATAGCCCAGTCCTAAGCACTGATCAACCCTTGTGGTACAAGCAGAGGCTTGTGCTGAAACAAGTAAGTTCTCATTCACTGCAAGGGAAACCACCTTCAGAGGTCTGTTCACATACTGTTTCTTGTACCATTTTGCCAGTACAACCTTGCACCCATGCAAGGAGCAAGGTCACCCTGGTTCCCCTTAGAATGTGGCACAAAATGCTCTCCTTCTTATGCTGGTCTTGTCTCATTTTCACTACAACCCACCTAAAAGAATCTCTAGATTTCTCTACAATACTAGGGCATGACTGCTATTGTGCCAGTAGAGAGACTAGGGCCCACTCCCAGCATCAGACGAAGGTGAAAAAATATTGATCCTGTGCTTTGCTGCCAATGTGCATACCGGTAGTAAAGGTAAAGGGACCCCTGACCATTAGGTCCAGTCGTGACCGACTCTGGGGTTGCGGCACTCATCTCGTGTTATTGGCCGAGGGAGCCGGCGTACAGCTTCCAGGTCATGTGGCCAGCATGACAACGCCGCTTCTGGAGAACCAGAGTAGCATACGGAAACACCGTTTACCTTCCCGCTGTAAAGGTAAAGGGACCCCTGACCATTAGGTCCAGTCGTGACCGACTCTGGGGTTGCACGCTCATCTCGCATTATTGGCCGAGGGAGCCGGCATATAGCTTCCAGGTCATGTGGCCAGCATGACAAAGCCGCTTCTGGCAAACCAGAGCAGCACATGGAAATGCCGTTTACCTTCCCGCTATAGCGGTTCCTATTTATCTACTTGCATTTTGATGTGCTTTCGAACTGCTAGGTTGGCAGGAGCTGGGACCAAGCAACGGGAACTCACCCCGTCACAGGGATTCGAACCGCCGACCTTCTGATCAGCAAGCCCTAGGCTCAGTGGTTTAGCCCACAGCGCCACCTGCGTCCCTGTAGTAGAGCAAACCTGAATGAGCTCACATCTACAAATTATTGCTCATGAGTAGAATAATCTACTCATATGAGCAATGTACCACCAGAAGAACAAATGCACCTGAGACTGCTGTTCCTCGGTGAACAGAAGTCCATTCACCTTTTAGGGGTGTGGTGGCTTTGTGGGACATCTCTCCTTGCCAGACCGTGAGCACTCCCGGCTTGAAATCCTGCTCCGTGTCAGCCAATTGGCCAATGGCAGTCTGGTGCGGAGGGCTGAACCTGAGGGAACAATCCCACGCCACGCCTGCCCCTGACACCCAGCTCTTCTTCATCGGATTTCAACCTATGATTTGCCTCTTCAAAGAAGGAAAATGGCTATCTCGTGCAAATTCCAGTGTTATAGAGTGCAGGTCTGCTTGTTGTATATATGACTAAAATGTTTGCATGAACTGCTGTTAGTGCAACTGACATACCAGTTGGCTGAAAACTGACTTACTGAATGCCTTTGTTGTGGTGAATTTAAATCAGATTCCATCAGATTCCATTGCTGAATGGTCCCCCCCCCCAACTATATCTTAGTTAAGAAAAGCAAGGGAGCATTTATTACTCTTTCAGTCCATGTATCATGTTCAGCCAACCATGAAGTACACGATATATCACTTGTGCTGTGTCATGAATTGAGCAGGACATAACAAATCCTTTCAGCCTTTTGCACAGAAGGTCAGCAATGTGAAGGAATTGCTTTTAAAATAATATCAGCATTAACCAGATTATGTTAAAAAACAAGGTATGGCATCAACATAATCAAGCTATCTATAAAAAGTAAATGATAAACTAGTATAATCAGCATAATATTAATGACAAGCAAAATGTCCACTGTTGCATAGTGAAAAGGCACTTTTGAGTAAGAACAGTTTGGGAAAATGCCCTATTGTTATTTAACTTTAACATTTAACTTTAACTTTACATTTACATTTAAATTTAGATATGTCTGAGTGTTTAATAGCACAAAGGAAGTTAGTATGGTTTTTGTATGATTTCAGAATATACTTTAATAAATTAAATTTTCCTGGTCTGGTCTAATATTTTATTTGATTCCCTTTCTAAACCGGTCTAATTTTATAAAACTTATTCAACTTAGATCAAACAAATCTAACTTAATCATTTTCATTTGAGCAGCCCAATTATATTTAATCAATTACTTCAGAGTTAATGTTTAGGGGAAATTAATTAAGTGTCTTACGATGAAGTTTTGTTCTTGCTAGTGAGGGATGAAATGTTTACTTTAGGATGAAGCTCCTACTACTACTGTAGACAAGGCTGGAATTTTCATCAGAAGAACTAAATAAGCCTAACACTGAACTTCAGAAGTACAATTGTTAACAACCTGAAAGAATAGCTGTGTCAATCCCAAAGAAGAAGAAAAATAAGACGTCCACAGGAATCCATATGAGTGTCAAGGGAATAACTGTTCTAAGATCCCAGAACTGTAGCAGGGTAATTTGCTCTCATTTTAGCAAGGTGAAAAAAATTTCATGGTAAGTCCAATTCTTCCCTTGTTTTTGTTGGTGGGGGACAACAGATTGCTATGGGACTTCCAAGAACTGTTCATTCAAGAAAGTTTTGTGAACATTTTACTGTACCGTAAAACTGCATCAATTTTATAAAAATGATTGAATGGGCTGATAGAGGACCAAGCGACAGTTTTGCAAATCTCATCCAAATGAGCGTTGATCTCAAAAGCTGGCAAAATTACTGCTCCTTTAAAGAAGTGAGCAACTATACTCTGTGGAAAAGTCACTCCTTTAAATAGAGTGGATTTAAGAGTGGATTTCTCATGGAGTATTTCCTAACGGGAGAAAAAACCCTCATTTTTTCTGGACTAATGAATAGTTTTACTAAATCTGAGAAACACAGATGACAAGGCAAGTATGGAACTCTAAGAAGAACTGCTGCCTTATCTTGCCTGATTTTCTTTATTGGCTTTCTGAGGAATTGTGGGAAAGGTATATAGCCATCTCCTTGGCCATTTTGCTCCACAGGACTCTGGAGAGTCTGCTGCATGTGTAGTTCAGTTGAGATGCAAACAGAACCAAAACTGTGCATCCCTAGCTAGATGAGGAATTGCATATACAAAATAAGACAAAATAACTAGTAGGAATAGTGTTAGACTTAGAATACAGAGTTTATACCCCTCCTCAGCCACAAAACATTGGGACAATTACAGTGGTACCTCGGGTTAAGAACTTAATTCATTCTGGAGGTCCGTTCTTAACCTGAAACTGTTCTTAACCTGAGGTACCAACTTTAGCTAATAGGGCCTCCTGTTGCTGCCGCGCCGCTGCCACACAATTTCTGTTCTCATCCTGAAGCAAAGTTCTTAACCCGAGGTACTATTTCTGGGTTAGCAGAGTCTGTAACCTGAAGTGTCTGTAACCCGAGGTACCACTGTACTGAGTCTAACCTACCTCATAGTTTTGTTGTAAAAATAAAGGGGAGTCATTTATTTTATTTTCTGTGTTTATATGGTGCCTTAAGCTCTTTTGAGGAGCAGCAGAAAACAATCACTTGAATAGATTCCCCAGCCCAATGTAGGAGCCATGCAAAAAGTCCTGGATTAGACAACCTCTTGTTTGGGAAAGAAAGTAGGGGGCTGCATTGTGTCCCTGCTCCCCCACCAACTAATTGTTAATTGGCAGAACATGCACAGTCTTGGCTACTTCATGGACACTCTACTGGAACAGGGCCCAAATAAATCAGGCTGTATGAGTACGGAGCTAACGTACCTGTAACATTTTTAATGTTTCTTTCAGTCCTTCCATTTCTCTTTCTTTTGATTTCATAGCAAGTAAACATTTTCCCTTCAAATAAGCATAATATTTTGTTAGAAAAAGGAAATATAAAATGACAAATTTCTCAGCTAAGGGACATAAGAACAGGTCTCTTGAGATGTATTAATAACTTTGCACATCGTAATCTATTCTATATGCAAAAGTCTTGAGGATAATTACTTCTGTTCTTCAAAACACTGCAATATAAAACTCCATCCACTTCAACAAAACACTATACTAAAGCACAGTGGGTTCAAATAAAGAGTGATAAAAGCCTGCTAAAGACTTTGTAGGAGATATGGATCCTGTCATCATTCAGTTGAAGTCAACATCACTTTTTCAAAATAAATATGCTACATTCTCTATTCAGAGACTATTTAGATGACTCTTTTGCTGAAAAATACACTGCTCCTTGCCTTTATTCTGCAGCGTTGTTGCTCTGCTTACTCCCTCTCTGTTGAATCATATAACTAATCACTATCATGCAATTGTTACAATTTGATCTACATGTTCTGTTCAATGGTGCGAGGAACTGTATTAACACAACGTTTTGCAAAATCTGACATTTTCATTTTTTATACTCTTTTCAGTTAAAAATACTAATCCATAGTGTGTTTACTTTGTAGCACTGGATGAACATTCACTCATGATTGGGTATGAAATATGTTTCCACTTTTTCAGCCATCAGCTTGAGAATTTGATGAGACTCTGTGTTAAGTTTTACACACTCATTTTTCTTTTTGCATTTTTCAAATAATCTGCTATAACAATTTACTAATGTAAAAGATGTGCTCAAAGATTTAGGCTACTTCCAACTTGCCATATCTTGAAGTGCAAAAAAGAGGATAGCCTGAGGCAGGGAAACAAATCGCAGCATCCAGACAACCCATGCACCTGAGCCTGAGCCAAAAAAAACCCCATAAACAAACAAACAAATTCAGACATTTCCTTTGAAATGGAAAAAAGCAAAACCCAGATCAGCATGTTGGGCCCCCAAAAGAGGACATGTCTGGAATTTCCCGGACATATGGCAACCCTAATATGATCAAAGCATTAGATCACAAGGCAACACCTGATACTTCTCATGCAGAGATGTTCTACAGAGTCCTCGGCCTTTGGAGGGAACTTTTCAGTGGTTGCAAGGTCTGCCGCTGGAAGGGAAAAGCTGAAAACTCCCCATGAACACATAGAAGCCCACACTAAGCACGCTGAATCCCAACCACTAACTGACTATCCTTTTTTTTTTTTTTTGACAAATGAGTCATATCATTACCTTTTCTTCTTCTGCAGCAAATAGTCTTAATTGGAACTAGAATGCCACAAGAAGGAAACAAATTTAAATAGTATGATCAACCAACATGTGTAACTTTTATTTAAGCTAGTACATTTTTAAAAATTGATTTGCTGCAATACAATACAATTCATTCTTATCCACCTCCCCAACTTCAAGGAACTTCATGTACATACTCATCCCCCACAACAAGGCTCTCATTATAGCTGAGACTTGTTGTTTTTGAGCAGTTCAACTCAACTGGTCTTGAGAATATGAATGACAATACCACTTGTATATTACTGCTGAGAAGAAATCGACTCAATGAGTACCTGTTTTTTAAAAGCTGCCATGGCTTCTGTATGCTGTTTGTTTAATGCTTCTTTATGATCCTGAAGAGCTATCTATTATTTGACAATTTAAATTAAAGAAGAACAAGATATTTAAAAAGGCATATATAAACATATTTAAAGTAAATTAAGAAAAAAATTCATTTTTAAGTTTTCTTGGTTAAAAATAAATAATCAAATTAGTGAAAATTAGTGAGATGTATAAACCTGAAAATCATAAATAAAAATTTCAAAAAAATGAAGATAAATAATCAAATAATGATTAAAGAAGGCATACAAGAATACTGTATATTCCTGCGTATAAGACTACTTTTTAACCCAGGAAAATCTTCTCAAAAGTCGGGGGTCGTTTTTTATGCCGGGTCATATTTCTTATATGGCGAGTATATCCCAAACTCTATATTTTAACTGGAAAAGTTGGGGGTCGTCTTACACGCCCAGTCGTCTTATACACCGGAATATACAGTAATAACAACACTTGCAACAAATATTCCAACCAAGAAGAAAAAGCATAGGTATATTATTGTAGTCAGAAGAAATTCATTTCTATTAAAATATAACTCTATGAATTTGGACCTGAATGAAAATGCTATTATAATGCTCATTTACTTTAAGGTATGTACAAATGATATAGTAATATTTATAGCATATTTAGAATTGCCTTTTTAAAAACTGCCACCCTCATCCACAACAGCAGTGCAACAGGGGAGCATATGGTGCCTGAGGAGACAAATTTGCATTCAAATTCCCGTACAAAATGTTTTGGTTGCCTGTAAAGCCAAGCATAACTGAAGACACTGGACTCAGAGAGAAGAGTGAAGGTGCAGTATAACACTGGCTAGAACCAAATGTACTTAAAGTACCTCATATAATGGTTCTTCACATTTAATTTTGACAGAACAAATCACTAAATTTTATAAATTCTATTGACACTGCTTCCACAAAACCTCAGAACACTACAGAAACATGTATATTAGATCAGAAACCCTATCTCACCATTCTTCAATACTGATATTAATTCCAACAGTAAAGTTTCTAAGAACAGATGCTATCAAGTTTTAACTATTTGAAGAACACTAACCTTTTGCCACTCAAGCTCCTGTACTTCAACAACAAATTTGCTAATTTGTTCCTCATATTGACTTTCAGTCTCCTAGTTTCAAAAACATACAAAAAAGGTCACTGTTTGTTTAAAAAAAATACATTTTCAAAGAAATTTTAGTTAATAAGATTAGGATAGTCATTTGTGCTCTGAATAGAATTAAATATATGTCTCACTCATTAGGAAGAATAAATTCCATCTAGTCTTAAGTATACATTAGAAACACACATCACTGTGTAATGGCTTCCTTTTAAAAAAAATGCTTCAAAGGACAAATATTATACTTGATCTTAGCCAGTAGACTAAGAAACAACAAATATTAAGTGGCAGAAACTAACCATCTCACCAATAACTGTTTATAATTAATAACAAACCATTATTTCACCAATATATATTTTCCTGCTCCTTCATCCTAAAAAAAGAAAAAATCATACTGGAGGCAGGCAGTGCACAAACTTCAGGCTGTGAGGAATTTCATCAGACATAAGAATACAGGAAATTGCCTTATAATGAAGCAGACCATTGATTCACCTAGCTCCATGGGCATAGCCAGAATTTATGATGGGAGGGGGGGCACAGAACCAAGTTGTTTGTTAAGTATTTCTATTTAATTACTGTACTTGATTTAGGTGGGCAGCTGCCCTCCACCCCCACCCCCCTTTGGCTACACCCATGCCTAGCTCAGTACTGTCCACACTTACTGGTATCAGCTATTCAGGGTTTTAGATAGGAGAAATTCTCAGCCATAGCTGGAGATATCAGGATTTGAACCTGAGACTTCACCACAAAAAGCAGGTGTTCAGCCACTGAGCTACATCCCTTCCCACATCATCTCGTAGCTGGGAGACCTGGGTAAAAACACCCCCTCAGCCATGAAGCTCAATGAGTGACCTTGGGCCAGTCACTGTCTCTCAATCTAACCTACCTCACAGGGTTGTTGTAAGGATAAAATGGGAAGGGGGGAGCCACATATGCCACCTTGAGCTCCTTAGAGGAAAGGTGGGGCCTAAATGTAATAAGAAATAGAAAGTTGACTTAGGAAGAAAAAACCAGAAGGTGACCCAATCATGACAGAAGTAAATCTTCCTTAACTGGCAAGACTCTCAACTCTGAGATTATCCTGGGCAAAGTGATAGCTACAAGGAAAAATGCATTTAAGGGGGACTCAAATGGGGAGGGGGCAGTGAAAAGGGGGATCAAATTAAGGTGAGTATCTTAGACCTAATCTAAAAATGATGGGACACTCATACCGGTAGTTGTTTGATCAATATGTTGCTCATTTTGACATCAGAAAGGGTGGACAGGTAAGAACAGCTAAACCACCCCTTCCTTATCTCTTCCCCATTTATTACACAGTCCAGCTCACTTCGGATATAGACATTCAGCTGGGGAAAAGTGCACAGAATGATGGGAGGGTAAGAAAAGGAAGGGGTTTAGCTCCCTCTAGCACTGTGCTTTCTTGATGCTAAAATCAGGTCCCACCTTCTTATATGTGGACTGGGCAGACAAATCTACAGCAAACATGGCTGCTCTAGTAAAGAGAATGAAATGGAAGGGCAAGTTCTTCTCTACCCATCACAACTCCATCCTCTTCTCTAGCAAGGGGTTTGCATTAAGTTCATACATCGGACCACAAACATATCCCCCCCCCAAAAAAACGGAATTTATATACCAGTACCGTGTTTCTCATATTATAAGACACGTCTTATATTTATTTTTTCCTCAAAAAAACACACTATGGCTTATTTTCAAGGGATGTCTTATTTTTTTCCTCCTCATCCTGCCGCGGCCGGCATTGCTGCTGCGCCTATCACTATGTCTTATTTTCGGGGTATGGCTTATATTCCTTGAATGCTTAAAATCCTGCTATGGCTTATTTTATGGGTATGTCTTAAAATATGAGAAACAGGGTATATAAGTATCTGAAATTCAGTATGTTGCTTTTCCTCAAAACAGACTTATAGCAGCGAGCAACAATCAAACACTTCAATCAAAATACTGTAAAAGCCAGTATTGGAGAGATGTAATCTGAGCAAGCAATAAAACAAATAATTATAAGCTTTATTAAAATGATTCACAGTGAATCCTATAAAGATGCACTCAGAACTTCAGAAGTAAACCTCATTGAATATGATGGGACATAATTCCTGATAAGTACCTACAGGCCTGCAGCCATAGCTACTTTCAGAAAAGAGGTTCCTCAAGATTGGGCCCACAACGATGAACCACAGCCTATGCATAAGATCTTCTTTCATTTACATTTAATTCAGTTTAGTACACAAATACTTTTAAAACATATTATTTCTCCCCTCCCTTTCCTTCAACATAGCCTTCCTGATTTCAAGCACCATATAAAGGTTCCTCCCAGTTAAAAACAATGGATTTTTAATGACACCTACATATCCAACCACCATTAATACCTCCGTACACATAAGACAAAGATAATCAAATTAAGCAGGAAAACCCAAATGAGAAATGAAGGCAGAAAGAAGACCGTGGAAATAAAATGAAAGTTTCAAAGAGAGGGAGAAAAGAAAATGGGAGGAGAAAAAAATACTCCCCCATAAAGGCTTCTTTTAACACTGCATATATTAGTACAAAGTTTCCTCACATGTTTTTTATACAGGAGGATTAATATGACAGGAGGGAGAGTTCATATTGGCTGAAATGCTTCCTGAGATATGTGAGTTTCAAAGCCTCAACAGATTTATAGGTCAAAACCAGTCCCTCTAATTGCGTCTGAAAGCTAATAGTTAATTGCACAATTTTTGCAGGACAAGCTTTATGTTCCCACTGACCCACTTCTGTCAGAAGACAGGCTTCTTCGTTTTGTATTCCCCGAAGCTCCCAAATGCTATTCAAAGAATATTCCAATTAGAGCCAATCTACAAAAGTATGAATCATTTTCTGCAAGATACCTATTTTCCAGAGAAGGTCACAGTAGATGCAACTGAAAAAGTCAATCCTAGACAAAGTTGCCACCTGAGAATTCAGAAGCAAAACCTGGTCCACGAGCCCTTGCAAACAGTGAGTCTGGCTAGCCAGAAGAGCACAAACATCATCAGCAATGCAAGGCCTTCTCTTTCGTCTAGAGGTCAGGTCTGTGCTCCTTCAACTACCATCAATTCCAACTTGCCTGTTTACTACAATTGATAGCAATAGTGTCTTTCAATATAGGTTGAAAACCAGGAGTGTTGGTTACTGACCTGATGTTGCAGCCAAATGTTTTAATCTTAACATGTTCAGATTGTTATTATGTGTTATACTATAACCAATACTAAAGTTATGAATACAGAAAGCCATCTTGCACGTAGTCAAACCGTCTGTCTATCTAGCTCTGTCAATGACTCCCTACAATGACTACCGTAGCAACAGTTCTCCAGGGTTTCAGAAAGGGGTTTCTGCCAATCCTCTGACTGCTTGATACTTATCTACTGTCATAAACCCGCAAAGCCTTTGCTTCTGTGATTATAGTATTGTTTGCAGAGTATTACAAATGTCATGTGGCGTAAAAGTAAGGCAGATAAACACAAAAATATAAAAGCTCATAAAAAAACCTTTCTGCACTCCCTAAGTGAGTAATATTCTGTAACTACAACAAAATAGTTTTCTTATAATTATCTATAAACACTGAATCCGGATGCAACTTCTATTACAGTACTCCCCCATCAGGGACAAAAGCCAATTATTTTGAATACCCTATGACTTTTCAGAGAAGGGGGAGTATGCTCTCAAACAATTTATTTACAAATGCTGTTAAAATGTGCTTATGAGTAAAGCACACATTAATGAAAAGCAGAAACATGATACATTATTAGTAAAAATCCTGTAGAAAACAGCCAGTAAAGTATACTTGTGTATTCTGTTTCCCGCCCCCCCAGGAGAAGCAACTGGGAAAGGGCAATTTTCAGCAGAAAAATGGCCAGATGGGAAAGGGTTAAAAAACCTACCTCCCTACCTCCCTACCTCCCTCCCCTTTTCTATTCTTGACATCAGCTGTTATTTATTTAATTATTTTAAATGAAAATGCTACATGCAACTGGGTGCAGGTAGTGCCAAGTTCAGAACTTAGTAAAGACAACTGTGTTCCTGTTTATAGATGCTTTTCTATATTACCGGTATGCAGAATTATTTCTGGCATTGCCACAAATGGACAGGGTGATGCTAAATGGTTAACAGAGCTACATAAGTCAGGGGTATTGCCTACAGCTTCCAGCAGAAAACCACTTTCTATAGTGTGGAAAATTTAAGAAGTACCGTAGGCTGCTGTTTGACAGAAGGGATGGGCCAATCAGTCAATTTCCTATTTCTATGTCAATTCTACATGTCAATTCTGCCCCAATTCTGCAGTGATCTGTAATTTTTAAAAAAATCCATACAAAAATCAATTATTTAAATCCATATTTAAATAAGTATTTGTAACACAATGCATGTTTAAATACATATTTTATCTCAATACACACATTTCAAAATGTATTTTACTCTAATGTATTTTATACACTTTGATGTGTTATTCGACCCAAGAACTGTATTGTAAAATTCACTGAAGTGCAGATCTGAAGGTTCATTTATTAATTTGAGATGTGCAAATTAGTTCATTTCACTTAAAAATGCAGACCAAACAAAATTCTCTTCCATTTCTATTTGACAGTGGGACCTACGTACTATAGCTAATAGTATGTTTTGTTAGCATTTCTGGATCTAAGCAATTTACTTGGAAGTTCATTAGGATTGGGTTATAAGATTGCTTAGGAATTGTTTAGAAATAATGACATTTTAGGAGATCAGCACTTAAGTTTGTAGGAAAGGAAGGAGAAGAATGGAAATGAAAGGAAACTTTGTTTCCACTGTGATACAAATTATTTTGCTGGTGAACTGCCCATTGACAGTTGCTTAAATATGCATCAGAACAAGGAGCAACAAATTATCACCTCCACTGATCTGTTCCCACACAATTCATGTATCTAGTGGCATACAATAAGAGAACTGGGTCAATATTAACAAAATTAATATCAATAGGGACAAATATAAGGTTCTACACTAGGGGTGGAAGAGCCAGCTGCACAAATATAATATAGCTGGAACATGTTCTGAAGAGGGTGATGTATATGATAAAAGGTCTGGAAACCAAGCCTTATGAAGAATGGTTGAGGGAATTGGGTATGTTTAGCCTGGTAAAGAGAACGATAGAAGATATCATAGTCATCTTCAAATATCTAAAGGGCTGTCACATGGAAGAGGGAACAAGTTTGGTTTCTCCTGCTCCAGAGGCTGGGACCCAAACAAAAAGATTTAAGTTATAAGAAAGGAGATTCTGACTAAACATCAGGAAGAACTTTCTTACTGTAAGAGCTGTTTGACAGTGGAACGGAGTCCCAGGAGAGGTGGTGGACTCTCCTTCCTTGGAGGTTTTTAAGCAGAGGTTGGATGGCCATCTGTCATTTATGATCCTGTTGAGAATCCTGCGTTGCAGGGGATTGGACTAGATGAGCCTTGGGGTCCCTTCCAATTTTACAATTCTATTATTCTAAGGAGTCAGAGTTGCAGAATCACTGCTCCTTCCAAAATGCTGCTGCCTCATGCCACTCAAAGCCAAGGGCTTTGTTATTTCCATTTTCGCTGTTGTCCGCCACTGGCCTGCAGATCAGGTCCTTACTTGTGAATGGACTGGCTTAGGATCCACAACATCCTTAGCCAGCCCGGCTCTGCCCCGGCAGTATATCTCAAATAGCTTGCACCTTTAGAAACTACAGCAGGGTGTTCCAGGAAACCTGATCCCTCCTAACCAGCTCTTCTTTCTTTCTCTCTTTCTTTCTTTCTGTCTGTCTGTCTACAGGTAGGTAGCCGTGTTGGTCTGGATCGAAGTAAAATAAGAAGTAAAATCTGAAGAAGTGTGCATGCACACGAAAGCTCATACCAAAATAAAAACTTAGTTGGTCTTTAAGGTGCTACTGAAGGAATTTTTTTATTTTGTCTGTCTGTCTGTCTGTCTGTCTGTCTGTCTGTCTGTCTTCCTCCTCCTCCTCCTCCTCCTCCTCCTCCTCCTTCTTGCTCTATCATCACTCATTGCCAAGTAAGATTGTCTTTCATGGACATGGTCTTAACAGTGAGTCCGTAAGTGACTGTGGAGGGCAATTCTGGATCCACACATCCTTCCACAGTGGGGACATAGGTTTCCGGGCAGGTGGAAGAAGGTGGAGGGATACCTCTGCTAAATACTAATCCCCTCCAGGAGCACAAATTTTGGGTTAGGATTGCTCCCAAAAGATTTAAGGTTGTTTTTTTATTAAACAAATAAATTTAGCTGGTCTCCAGTTAACCACTGTTACTCCCCTCCCCCTTCATTCTAAACTGGAAGTTTTAAAAACTTATACATTCTATCTTGAAACATCCATGCAACACATTAAAAAGAAAACTTTCTTATGTTTAGGAGGGAAACTGTATTTAATTTTAAGACGATAACAAGAGACACAAAACCTTTAGAAGTCTTTATATTTTATTAGCTGCCTTAGGACTACAAGGATTTAAGTGTTTTTACAAAAACACCACCATAACAATAAAAGAGGAGTCATTTGATGGTTTATTTACTCGTTATAACCTTTAGAAAGTGTCAAGCCTTTGTAAAGTGCTTCCTTCAGGCTGTAGTTTTACAAGATAGGCTGTACATTGGTCAAGCCCCCCTGATTCTTGACCCTGAACAGATTTAGGAACAGAGTACAGCTGGCTCACATCCAAGCAACCCAAACTAGGTACTTTTACCATCTTTTTCAAACTCATAATCCACCTCCTACGAAATTGCAAAATCCATTTCTTTCATGCTGCTCAATCAAACAGTTCTCAGACTTCCAAATTACTTCACAGTCCTTTTTAGGACACCCTGCAATGGGCCTACATAAACTAGATGTTGAAGCAAAACTTGTTAATACTGTACAGGCAAAACTCAACTTGGGGTTACATTCCAGGGACAGCACATAAAACAAAAATCAAGTATAGTCAAATCACATGTGGTTCACTAGCGGGTAGGATTTAAAAGTATTTTTTTCCCAGATGCCCAACCCTTTTCTGCACCCTTTTAATTTTTAATTTTGCCAACCATGTAAAGCTAAATGTGCACAAGTTAAATGAGCATAAGTTGTGAGTTACCTGTACCTAAAGAACATTTCTAAAGTTCAAAGCCCGCTATAGCACGTTTTAAGAAAAAAGGAGTGGGCTCTGTCCCTGGTCCCCAGACACAGATAATAGGCAGCAACAAGGAAACAAAATTTTAAAGAGTGGAGATGGCTAATGCATGAATAAGTTGTTTCTCTAACCATGCATGATACATAAGTACACTTAAGAATTGGTAATGCCCGAGATATTTCTTCAGGCCATGCTGCAAAGTAGCTGCCCTTGCACACAAAACAGCTTATGTAAGTGTAATTAGATGAGGGGGTGGCCTGAAGGACACACCCCTCCCAGTTTATGACTGGGATTGTAAAAAGAGACTACAGTGGTACCTCTGGTTAAGAACTTAATTCGTTCTGGAGGTCCGTTCTTAACCTGAAACTGTTCTTAACCTGAAGCACCACTTTAGGTAATGGGGCCTCCTGCTGCTGCTGCACCACCGGAGCACAATTTCTGTTCTCATCCTGAAGCAAATTTCTTAACCTACGGGACCGCCTCTCCTGGTATGCCCCGCGGAGGACCTTAAGGTCCACAAACAACAATATACTGGAGATCCCGAGCCATAAGGTGGCTAGATGGGCCTCTACTAGGGCCAGGGCCTTTTCAGTATTGGCCCCAACTTGGTGGAACGCTCTTTCACAGGAGACCAGGGCCCTGCGGGATTTGTCATCTTTCCGCAGGGCCTGCAAGACAGAGCTGTTCCGCCTAGCCTTTGGGCTGGACTTAAGTCTGACCCCTGTGTTTTTCCTCCCTCATGGTTTGGATTTATGGACTACTTAAAATGAGGCTGCATTTTAAATTTTAATATTGTATTTTAATTAATTGCTTGTTATGTTTTATTGTAATTTTATTGGTGTTAGCCACCCTGAGCCCGGTTTTGACTGGGGAGGGCGGGGTATAAATAAAAATTTATTATTATTATTATAACCTGAGGTACTATTTCTGGGTTAGTGGAGTTTGTAACCAGAAGCGTTTGTAACCTGAAGCATTTGTAACCCGAGGTACCACTGTAGAGTTGTACCTCAGGTTACGAACACCTCGGGTTATGAACTCCGCAAACCCGGAAGTATTTTCGCCGTGCGTGCGTTCTGCGCATGTGCAAAGTGCGGAAATTGCACTTTGCGCATGCGCAAAATGGCACTTCGGGTTACGACCATTTCGGGTTACGGACTGCGTCCCGGAACGGATTGTGTTCGTAACCTGAGGTACCACTGTACTAGGATGCTTCCATGAAGAGGCTTAATACTATAAGCAGGTAACTGGCAACATAGTGTTTAAAAACTTAATCGGCTTTTTCCTGGAAAAGAGAAATCTGGATTCAATAGGGGGCATTCTGATGCCAATACTACCATGAGGATGCTGCAAATAATTTGCATGCATCAGCAGCACAAATCCCACAATAAGTACCCATACAGAAACATCCCTAGAGTGGCTCAAACTGGTTGAAACTTAGCCTAGCAAATTCCCTTTCATTGAACGGATTGGCATTGGTGAGAGTGAAATGCTGGTTCTTGTATAACTAAGGTAATGGCCAGAGTTTTCTTCTAGAAAGGGACATATTCTTCTTCCCTCTTTTCTGTTTTCCAATGCTCAGAAAACTGGAGTGAGCAGAACAATACAAAGGAATAATTCACTGTTATGTACAGTTTATAACAAAGATACCCAGAGCACTATTCCGTTGCCACAGGTCATGCATGTGCAAACAGGATTCAAGTCCTCAGCCAGAAGGGACTTGGAAAGCGGCTGAGGCTACTACAACACAGCACCAAGTTCACTGTGAGACATGCCACAGGGAATGGCCAGTCTCAGTTTTAAAATATTTCCTGAATCTTGTGATCAGTCTGGACAGCTGATTCCTTTAGCAGCTACACTTATCTCTTTTACTCTGCCTCTGATGTTTTTCAGGGCAATGCCTTCTTACATACCTCCAAACAGAGAAACAAGAAGATGGTATCAGTATGCTAGGAGAAACCACAAGGTTTGAATTAATCTTTTTTCAAAATCCCAAAAGGCCAAAGCCAGCCCAATGTGGTCTGAGAATGATTAATAGGATTAATAGTCACAGAATTTGGAGTGACAGAATATTAAAAATGAGACATGTGTCTGTAAATACTGGATGTTATGCTTGAAAAGAATATTATATTGGGATGGGAGATACACCACAACATTTTGTGCAAGTCCAACTTGTTCCCTCTAATAGTGAACTTAAGTGGATGTGGGGGTGGGCACTGATGCAGACCTTTTAAACCAGGCACTCCCAAACTACGGCCCTCCAGATGTTTTTGGCCTACAACTCCCATGATCCCTAGCTAACAGGACCAGTGGTCAGGGATGATGGGAATTGTAGTCCAAAACAACTGGAGGGCCGAAGTTTGGGGATGCCTGTTTTAAACCAACACTGAAACTTCACTCACATCAAGCATAGACTACTGTAATGCCTAGTATTTGGAGCTAAGGATTGCCAGAAAGCTTCAGCTGGCTTTGACCAGTGATTAAAGTGATATATGTGTTTTACCAGGCATCTCCTATCAATGTTATAGCAGTATCAAAGCTAAGAGATTATGGTGCTGAAATGCCCTTTTTCCAATGTTCCATGGTGTTTTGCCTGTATCCAGGATCCTCATTTCTTGCCACTTTCACCACTCCTTTTAACCTGTGAAATTCCTCAAGGGAAGAGTTGCCAGTCATTTTAGGCGTATGGGCACATTTGAGTTTAATGTGTGGGCACCACGCCCTCTGATCACTTTTCCATTCCGCAGTCAATCACATACATGGACACATAGACATGCAAAGTAAGTGACAGAAAGAGAGGAAGTGCATGCACATGAAGTCTGGTTTTCCAAGGGATCTCAGTAAAAGTCAAATCCAGAAGGAAAGCAAACAGAGCTGCAATGTGCAGTGGGAAATAGCGTCACTCTTCCAACTTCTTCCTTCAGCTCTGTGTACTTTTCAAGGGAGGAAAAGTGCATGGGAGGGCTCAGAGGATTTGGGGGAAGCAGCGAATGACCTCAAGGTTGCCGTTGCATCAATGGGAACCACACTTTCAACCCCAGCCCTAAGGGTTAAAGACACTTAAATCCATAAAAAACCATCTTTCTCCACCTTTTGATTATACCATTCATGTTGAATAGCAAGGCTGTGCATAAGAAATGCATTCTTATGACTGTGGAACTCCTTTCTACTAGCCACCAATACTGTATAGCATTTTCTAAAAGCTGTGTAAAACCCAGTTTAGGTTGGCTTCCAACAGCAAAGGCTAACCAAGCATGGATAAATTTTAATACATTCTATTGTATATTTCATTTTGCATGTTTTGTTTGTTACACTGATCCATTGCCTCATACAAAGAGCCTCTTGATAATGTACAACAGAATATAAAACATATATAATTCATTAAAACATATTTAAACAATTAAAACATTAAAACGTATTTTAAAAATCCAGAAAAATACAAAGAATAAGAAGTAACGCAGCAAGTTAACAAGAGGGGATGGGAACAAGCATCAACAGCAGTAACATATAGAAATTAAAACCTCAAATGCAAGTTAAATAATCACCATTAGATTAAGCAGAGACTTAATCTCTGCTTAATCTTAGTCATGAAAAGTTGGACATGACTAAATAAAAAACTATAAATATAAAAATAAAAATAACATTAAAAAGCTTTAAAAAAAAGTTAAAAGGCTTAGAGGAATAAGAATGTCTTTAATTGCTTTACATTTCCGAATTAGATAGAAATATAGGTAAATAAGTAAATGTGCCTACCCTTCTCATACGCAATTCTTCTACTGCCTCCAGAAAACTTGTTTTAAAATCTGATAGCTGAAGAGAAATCAATGCTTCGGCGGAATTTTGTAAGGTATAGGCAGGTGCTTCCTTATTGAATTCTTCATCCATTTTAGAAATTGTATCTATAATTTTTTTACCGTGCGTTTTACTTGAAATGAAAAGAATATCATTCAGAAAATTGCTACATCAGAAAAATGGCAAGTATTGATACTGCAATTTAAAATATTAGCTAAAACTTTAAAACATATAGGTCACAATCCAATCACACTGTTGCATGTGCAGTTTACTGCCACCAACCCCTTCATAATGCTGGTAGACTTCCCACAAGGACAGAGCTGAGCTCATAGGGCACCTGCACACGCCAAATCAGTCAGGCTCTTTCTATTTAAACAGGCTCTGGCATATTGTACTCACTATATCAGTTGTACTCTATATCAGTATATCAGTTGGCATATTGTACTCACTATATCTCGCAAGAGCAGTTGCGAGCACTAATTTATATACCATAAAATAAGCTTGTATTTCAGCACTATTTGGGGATGCCCCAGTATGGTGCCCATGTTACAAATTTTAAGGAGTCAATACAAATTTGTAGCATGGGCACCCTACCATACATACAGTCATGGGAAAAAGAAAGCACACCCTCTTTGAATTCTGTGGTTTTACACATCAGGACATAATAACAATCAGTCTAGTGTTCTCTTGTGGGTACATTCTGCAATATATTCTGGATGCAGTAACTGTGAGTGGTGGATTTATTCTGCTTTACTTTCTACCATGATACTTCCCCAATGCTGCCATATTATTGCTGTCTGGAGCAGCTATAGTATAACAAAAGCAAGACAAAAATAAAAACAGAACTGAAGGAATCAAAAAATGTGCTCAGAACACATACACACACCTCTCATCAATAATAGCCTTACCAAAAGGCAATTAACAGACTTGCTGTGTATTTTAAGTTGTCACAAACAAGAATTCACATTCTTGAGCACACAGTTCATGCCAGACAAAAGAATGATAGCTCCTTAAAAAACAAAAAACCATCATGTAACTTTGGACTGTTTCCTTATGATAAAGGTAAAGGACCTCTGGACAGTTAAGTCCAGTCAAAGACAACTATGGGGTACAGCGCTCATATCACTTTTCAGGCCAAAGGAGCCGGTGTTCGTCCACATACAGCTTTCTGGGTCTGTGACATTTAAAATACATGACTTTCACCAAAGAATCCTGAGAACTGTAGTGGAATCCTGAGAAATTCAAATGGAAGATGAAACTTCTTTCCCACTCCACCTGGCTTGCCATGCTAAGAACTACCTGAGCCAACTCTCAGGCACTGTGTTTTTAGTTTTACTCCAAATTACAAGCAGCAGCATGCTCCATAAACCAAGTTGGTTTTTCTATGCATCTTTTATGTGGCCTCATGTACCTTTCAGTCAGCATATCATGAGAAACCACAGAATAAACGATCAGAGACGTAGCTACATTGGCAAAGAAAAATCACTTCATATGCGTTGTTTATGTATCCTAACACTGTGACACCAGATGGCGCTGTGGAGTTCTGTTTTCGCTAACCAGATTTCTCATACAAAGTTTGCAATGCGTTGAACTGAAATGTTTCTTTGATGTGTCTGGATCCAGCCCAGACGTAGTGGTATCAACAGAAGTGAGGGGTGAGTGTCACATGTATCACAAGGTGGCAAGAAGTGATAATATGTGCAAAAAACAACACCCCTAATGTGGATCAGCATGTATGTGTTTTAATTTAATCTTTTAAACATGTTTTAGTAGATACTTGATTGACTCTGGATTTCAGCAGCTTTCATCTCTCTCTCTGATATTATTGTTGTGGTGCTATTGGCTATCACTGATATTTATTGGAAGGAAGAGGAAACATGCTTTAAACAAACGTGTTTATGAGATAACAAATTCTGCATTGAAACTGAGGCCCAAATTCTAGGGCCAAGCAGAACCATCCCACTTATGACAAAATAGCAGAACATTGGGCCACCTTCCCAAAGCACAAACAGAAACACATATATGCTTCAAATGTTTAGGATCCTCACACATGCATACATGACTTAATTCTGAAAATAAAAAAAATTCCTTCAGTAGCACCTTAAAGACCAACTAAGTTTATATTTTGGTATGAGCTTTCGTGTGCATGCACACTTCTTCAGATACACTAGAAACAGAAGTGTCAGACCCTATATATATATATACAGAGGGTGGTGGGGGTGGGTGGGAATGGGTGATGGGCTGATGGGAGTGGTAAACCTGTAGATGGCTGTTAATGGCTGCTGATGGCTGCAATTAGTCCTGGGCTGAGGTGCTAAAGAAAG